>NC_056733.1:29514446-29521946 GCF_019279795.1 Protopterus annectens | reverse complement strand
GTAAACAAAAAGGTGTTTATGGGGTCGCGGTACAGTGAGGTGTGGGATTTTTTGCCCTTTCCTTACTGTAGTGTGATCTTGGAGTTGGAATATATAGTTAGCTGGGGTGTGGGGGGCACAGCCCCCCACAATCAGCAGTTCTATTACCAGCATTTTTGCTAATGTGAGCATTCACTGAAGTAATCTTTCAGTCTTCTAATATAGACCCCCTATGAACACCTGCACCTATGGTCCCCAGTACTGACCAATGTGGACATGTGCATTACTGAGAATAACAGTGTCTGTGTGTTTGTAGACCTGTAGATGATAACACCCTGAGGCCGTTCACACCCACTGCACCCCCCATTGCCATAGGTAGATATGCCTGCTGCTGTAATGGACGTTACATGTACCTTGTTACACTCTTCACCCAATGGGCTATCTGGAGCTTGCAGGACCACCACAACACCATTGTACAAATGGGTTGATAGGCATGGGTTACACTCTGAGTTCTGGCAAGTGTGCATATGTGTGCAAGTGTGTATATTTGTAGGATACAACATTCTGAGGCCACATTCTCCTAATGCAATACACCTTGCCACACAGTATTAGGGATAGTGATATTGCTGACTGTAGGAGAGCCATGACAATGCATCATCCTACTATCCCTGTGGCATGTGCAATAGATGCATATCCCTGTAGTAGCACTTTTGAGATAGACAAGGGGGTTGTACTGCAGTCCTGGTCAATGGGTGATGGTGGGTATGTCATTATCATGGGTTTCAGTGAGTACAATATCCAATGTGGGCTGTGTGTGCTGGGTATACTGTCTTTACACCATGGTACCCCCAGTACATGTCCCATGTTCCACTGTATGGGGACCACTGTCACCATCAGCCATACAGGTAACTGATAACAATATCCAGCCCAGTGATGCATGTGCTGTGTGCAACTTATCTGTAAAACAGCGTAATAAAACAAACTGAACTACTAAAAAGAAAAACAGTAGGGAATGCTCCAGTAAAGCCTCAAAGTATTATTGCTTTTTAATCCAATGTGCAATTTCGTTCAACTCCCTGGTTGAACTTCTTCAGATAAAAACAGTTCTCTCATATCATTTCATTTAAAACACATAATTAAAGAACACTTTTCAAGAACACCTGTCACAATGTTACAATAATTAAAAGTCTAATTAACAATTGTCCACCCATAACCAACAGCAATTAATGGGCGAAAACATGAATCCTCACTTCTGGCTAAAAAAATCAAAGTAGGAAAGTTATATATAAAAAATCATACATAAAGAAACCTAGTTAAATGTTTTAACCACAATACAAGTACGGGTACAACAGGCAACTAAATTACATACTTACAATACAAAGTAACACAATCATCTAACACATAAAATATTAAAATGCGTTGATCTTCTGGTTAGATGTATCCAAAATATATTGAAAACAGTTTGAATCAATGCATCAAATCTAAGAGCATGTCAGTTTAAGGCATACCATGATAATGGAATGGACTGGCAGTCAACAACAGTCGCTTACTGTCAGAAGTATAGAGTTTCTTTTTGTTGGTCATTTACTCATGCAGTCACCCTTATTCTTACATAAATAAGTTAAGTTGAAAACATTTACCTTAATAAGGCTTCTTTGCAAGAAGAAACAATTCAAATCAAGGCCTGTGAATATTAAGAAACTGTCTCTGATGGTTTACATTCTTGGATCCATCAAAGCAAGTCTCTGACCCATACCATGATACATCATCTAGTGGGCGTGCTGTATTGGCGACCGGCTACCCTGTCGTCAGCAGCAAGCCCGGACCACTAACCAAGGTAACGCATGCACATATATCTTGTGAGCATAAATTATCACTTTATAAGTACAGACCTAATGGTGGTAAACAAATCATCCAGGTCTTACAGAAACTCTGCTATTGTGGGATATCTTTTGAAGATGTATTGTGTGCAATGTTAAGCAGAGTGGACCCTCCCATTGAGTCAGGGAAGTACAAGTCTGAATTAATGAAATTATTGATCCTCGGTATATCAGATTATTAAGTAATGTTATATTATGACCATCACTTAACCATTTTAATGAACCAACGTTGGTCAATATTGGCAGTATGGCACACTATGTATTGTTCATAAACAACCAGTACATCCCCCATTACCGTACTGTACAGGGCTTGGTGATGTTCTTCACTTAACATATAACCTGGAACACACCTCATCCTAAAAGCTGCGTGGTGTGTGCAATTAAGGCCACACACATCAGTAGCACTAAATACCTAAGTAGGGGTTCTAGTCCTAGTGTTGCCAAGTAAGAGTGTGTGTGTATGTGAACGGATCTACTTCAGTTTGCAGAATGTACATGTCCCAGGAGCTCATGTGTCTGAGAACTACCTGGCAAATGCTAACATTTCACAGGTATCATCCTGTGGAAATTCATTCCATCACAACTAGTATCATCCCCACTGTACAGCTGTACAGCCATACTGGATTTGGTATATATAGCTGGGTGTGGATCTTGTGGACACAGCCACCATCATTGCAGTTATTGTTGGGTGTATCCCTCCGCTTAGTTGGCTGAAACACTGTACAGCTCATGTTAACAGGTTAAGTAGTTGTCAATCACACTATCTGCTGTTCTACACCACCTCCCACCCTTCAAAGGGTAGGGCTGTGCCACCCACACCAGCACACCTATGTTTACCAAGTTGAGGATTACACTACATTGGGGAAGGGGACATATACCATGCAAGTACCATCTTCAATGACATTAAACTAGCAGACTGACTATTTCCCAATGTGTTGTGCCTATTCTGTCTTGGTGGAATTACATAGGTTAAAATGGGTTTCTTGCAAAAGTACATCCATCCATGTGTACAGTATTCCCTGTGTATTGCATTAAACCAAAGTCTCTGTGTATGTTATACACAAACATGTAATGTGTACCACCTAGTACACTTACCATTATCCACTGTAAAAGGGCTGCTGACATCAGCCACTATGCACTCACTTGTATACACCCCCAGAACTATCAGGCATGTGACACATGCAGTAACTGTTATACAGACCTGTGACATGTGTTCAGTTGTACCCAGGATATGGCACAGTCAAGGTGTCACCAGAGTGCCATACCCCTTGTAGGAAACAACAGCAGACAAACATCCTGCTGACACATGGACACCTACAACACAAACAGAATACATTATGGAGACCACAATCACTCAGTGTTAATAACAACTATAATGCATCATGGCTGGGCAGCTACACATCCTGACATGTAAGCATTAAACTTTAGTGCTGAAAACATGTTATACAGCATTACATTGGTACACCATAATACGGTCACCCTGTGCATCAAAACCATATTAGCCTGTCCCTGCATCTATGTTATTGATGACAGGGATGTGGCACAGGTATCATCATATGCACAGGGTGTGTTGTTCATTTGCCAGAGACCTAGGCTGAACCATACATTTGACATCATGTGTGTGTTTGGAGGTTGCATTACTAATTAGGCTGTTGTGATGTGGTGTGTGTAGGTACAGGGTTGCCCTAGCTGTGTTGGTGATGTGTGTGTATATGCATGCACACAGTTCTTCCATGTGGCTGCCCTATACAGGGGTTTGTTGGACAGCTGCAGACCGTACCTGGCAGAGTGTGCAGTTCACCATCTCCAGCCATGGACACAAGAACTGTGCCTGCCAGGGGTTCCACGGGCACCACCAGGTACAAGCCACGATATGGTACTCTCCTCTAATGATGACATATGTCCGTTGGATCCAGGTCCCTCTTGGGACCAGCCAGGGCAATGTGCACGTGGCCTGCTGTGTTGTGGTGTGGACAGCACCCCCCTGCAGTGCTGGTGCTGGTACTGCCACTACAGGAGCCGCTCTGACTTCTTGCACTTCCACATTGACCTCCAGCTGTTGCTATTGCTGGCCTACATCCACATGGCCGTCACACTACTCCCACCATATGCTCAAGCACAGATATTCCACAGTCAAGAATTCCCACCATCTCACCCAACCGTCTATCCACAAGATCTGCAAAATAACAGTGGGCACCTGCAAGATCATGGATGTTGTCAATAACAGCAGAATGAGTAGCCCTCTGCAACCTCAGAACCTGTCTGGTATACTGTTCCATATGTGCCTCTATGATGGCCTGAAACATGCGTCTGGTGACATGAGATGTGGCACTTCTGCCAGGGGTATGATGACCAGCAGCCGTCCTACGAGCACCCCTCTACATCTGCCTGTGTGGTAGCCCTGACAGGCTTCTGGATATGGCTGCTGTGTCCAGTCACATGTGCCATAGACACCATACTGTCCTGTCCCTTGCCACCACCCACCAACTATCCCTCATCTGTGGCCACTGGTGATGGGGTATGTATAGGCAATGTGACTGTGTGTGGGAATGAGGTGGATAACAGTGGGATGTCAAAAAATGGCGCAGCTTCAACCCCTGAAAACCCTGCCTGTGCCTCAACACACCTATGATCATTGTTAGTGTCTGCATGGACACTAACATCAGTTTGCCTGCAGGAGGGACCCTGAACCACCTCGCTACTTGTGAGGGGAAAACAAGAAATGCACTTTAACACCTGTATGTCATTGCTTAACAGTACACACACACACACACACACACACACACACACACACACACACACACACGCACACACACACACACACACTTACAGGTGAGGTTGCACAAAGATATTACACACAGACCTCTCATTACCCATCTGTCAACATGTATGACATGTGGCACTCAACAGCATGCAGTGCAACTATAGTCAATCCCTGTTACCAACATTATACATCTCTGTGATGCATGGGTTGTGTTAGTAGGTAATGCCCCTTCCCCTGGAATACACTGCACCCATGTACATAGTATTGCTTTGCACCTGTTCAGCACCCTGGCATGTACTGTGTACCATACCTCACTGGTGTACATGCCATTGCTGAAGGTGTATATGTGTACCAGTTATGTTTGCTCTGCTGCTCACAGCCCCTGTGTGTTTATCTGACACATACCTGTGATGATATGTAGACAGAAGTCATTAGTGAATGCCTGATGTCTGATTTACAGATCTCATCATCAGCAGTGCATGTATGGCCAATAAAATACAATTACACTGACAACCTTCAAACCTTACTGTTGCTATGAGGAGTGTACACACCCTTATTGACATAGCACCCTCTTTCCTGATATGCCATGGGGCCACATTACTGCATATGATAACATTACACAAACCTGATATGTGACATATGACCTGTGCAACCAAATGCAGTATCAAACAAATGTGTTAGTTGTGCAGATGCTGATTGAGATGCATAAAATTTGTGGGTGTATAAGTGTGCACACCCTTAACATGATGGTTTGTTGCACCAACTGTTAAGTGTACTACAGCAGTCACTATTCCTGGAAGGGGGATACTAGCATGGGCCATCTGCATTTTCCAGTACTTGGTCACTCTGCCCTACAAATGTCCCCCACTCATGTGCACAGCCCTTGGAGGTCACACAGTGCCATCACTATTGCTGTGGAGTCAGGGTTATGTCTGCCACTATTCATGACCTTGACTGTGTGCAGATACTGTCATTCTTAGAGAGCTTTGGATGTCTGCTTCAGTTCACTGTTGTGTTTCAGGATGACACCCCCTCCCCATCCTCAGTCTTTTTGCAGATGCTTGACAACTATGGGTTACACATGTGTGTCATTTTGCAGTGTCCCAAATTCAGAACACCATGTGTACTGGCCTAGTCCCTGCTAATGAATGGCAAACATGCAAGTGTACACTGGCACCAGCAAGGTACAGATGGGGATGGTGGGTCTGAGGTGGGGTGAGGTGTTCCTTGTTCAGCACATGTATCTTAATTGATACTGTCTGTAGGTTTTCAACTTGGTCTTGGTTCAACATTACACATTGCAACACATAACTTTTGGGGACTTTTAATTTTATGCATATGCTACCTGTAGAGAGCCCTGGCTGATGTTTCCTATGGAACAACTGTACCATCTGATTACCCTAACCCATGGGCCACACTTATGCAGAGTCCACGTGATTGTCGACACAGGTACTGCGCAGCCAGTACTTGATAGACATTCCTGCAAGTCCCTCAGTGTTGTGGCATGTTACTAGGCAGCCTGCATGACCAGTTTGCAACATGTGTCATCATCTGTCTTGGATGGCCATCTGTTTATTTTCTACTGTAATCTTGTCCCATACATCCTCGCCACATTCATGACTGTCTGCACTGTTTGCCATGGTATATGCAATGGTGAGGTAAGGCTACATGTCCCACTTCTGTGTGCTACCTGTTGGGTATGGGATCCATTTCATGGGTTGTATGATGTGTGCAAGCCACAGCTGCCTCTGTTGCAGGTAAGTGGGCACATTTAATGGACAAACGTCTTGGACAGCAGACCATTTCTTGGTGTGACATTGAGGACCTGTACTTGCTAGAAGGTCCATACTCATGAAGAGTGAATGCTGTCAGTACCTCAAAAGCTGCTTCCACAATATGTTATTTGGAGTGTATGCACACATATGCTTCCAGTGTTTGTTAAGGTATGTATTCCCCATATTTGCTGTCCTAACATATGATTCTATATTACACATTCATTGCTCAGGTTAGGACCACATTACAGGTTGTAAGGGTTGTGGAATGTGGTATTGTGATATGCCATTGTGTAGATCTGTAACAGTTGCCATTGTAATAGTGGTATATACACTGTTGCAGCACTGTATAAGGGTGACGTTTCAGACATGTTCCTACTGTAGGCCATTTGTTCCACCATTATGTTCATCTCTGTGCACACATCTTGCAATGACAGGTTGTTAGTTATATTGTACAACTCTTACATACCCTTCAGATATGCCAGCATGGTGCCACTGTGATGCAGTGCAGTTAACAGCAACAATAAGTGAACATGTACAGCATGCATTATGGGTAGGTGTGTTAAGTGTGTGCATGACAAATACCATGGCTATAACATGGCGGGTGTATTGGCAAACCTGAACAAACAACACCATACAAATCCAAAACACCAGCACATGAAGTATATATCAAATACACAAATCCAAGCACATTACCGGTTTCTTATTTTATTAGCTAAGCGATCTGGTACCTGGTAATGTGCTTGGATTTGTGTATTTGATATAAACAACACCATACACCCCAGCTACAGGCTGCTGCCCCAGCGGTATACCAGAGGGACCTACATAGTTGTGTGAGAGATGTGGTGTCAGTAGCCACACCTGTGGCATTGGTACAAGGTGGGAGAAGCATTACAGTACATCAGCAGTACAAACCCACAATACTACAGATTATGCACATCTGTTTATTACTACAATGCAGCAACAGACCACATATATTGTATCTCACATATGCATGAGTAAACTCTACAGATGAAGATGGATGAGAAACAGTGGTCTACTGATGTGCCCTGTGGTCTTACCTGCACGCTCCTTGTCCATTGTATGGGTAGCACCCACCTCCACA
>NC_056733.1:29454446-29509446 GCF_019279795.1 Protopterus annectens | reverse complement strand
AGCAATAACCCACGCCTGGGTGTGGGTAATGCTAAATTACCACGGTTGGTTTGGTCCCGAGGGACCAAACCAAGCCAACCGTGGGTAAATTTAGCATTACCCACACCCAGAAGTGGTTATTGCTATTATCATGACATTATTTAAGAAAAGAAACTATTCCTTTCTTAAATAATGGCATAGTATAATGCCTGTTTACTGCCCTTCCGCAGATGCCTGGCATCCGGCGGCAGTTCTGATGTACTGTGCGCCCGCGCAGTACATCAGAGTTGTGGGCAAAAACGAGAAAGCAAGATCTCCATTGCTTTTTATGTAAAAGCTATGTTAAATGAGTTTAACATGGCGAGACAGTTTAAAATAAGCAACGGACATCTCCGTTGCTTATTTTAACTGTCTCGCCATGTTAAACTCATTTAACATAGCGAGACATAAAAAGCAACGGAGATCTTGCTTTCTCCATTGCTTTTAAACATTGTCGCTATGTTAAATGGGTTTAACATGGCGAGAGTTTTAAAATAAGCAACGGAGATCTCCGTTGCTTATTTAAAGCTGTCTCGCCATGTTAAACCCATTTAACATAGCGAGATAGTTATACTAATGGAAAAAGTCCGGGACCGGACCTTTTCCATTAGTATAACTCAATTACAACGGGCACGCTGGCCAATCAGCGTGCACGCTTTGGGGATCATGGTATAATATGTATTTCAAACACCTAACTGCTATATGAAATGGCATATACAACTGAAATAGTACACAAATAAACATTTCTATGTATGCAATCCTGTATGTGGTGTCATATACTCTGACTTCTCTGTGGGTATATGTTTAATGCAAAAAATGTCTTTTGTATGAGAGAATCAAATACTGTCCATTTTAAAAGGTGGCAACTGTAGGAATACTAGCTGTTCAATATACTGTGCACCCACTTAATATGTATCTTCTTATACATATCTATATATAGTAATATATGTATATGTGTATGTATGTGTATATAAATATATGTATATATATATATATATATATATATATATATATATATATATATGTGTGTGTGTGTGTGTGTGTGTGTGTGTGTGTGTGTGTCTGTATATGTATTATTGGAATGTTTACTGCTTTTACATTGTACATTCCCTATGGTAGACAGACTGTTCTGCATATGTTATTGACATCATACAGCTGAGATGTATTACTGTTAACTTGTTGTGGCTATGTTGTGTAGGGTCCTGGGTATGAAACTTGTAAGTGTTGGTATTGTATTGCAAGGCAGATCTGTTCAGCTGTGAAGGAGGGGATGATATCAATAATTACAAGATGTACTTAATTTGGGTCCCCTCACCCCCATTAACTGTGCTTTGGGTCATATATTTATTTGTTGTTTTCTTTTATATATTTATCTATATATATATATATATATATATATATGTGTGTGTGTGTGTGTGTGTGTGTGTGTGTGTGTGTGTGTGTGTGTGTGTGTGTGTGTTTGTGTGTGTGTAGATACATATATGGGAGCTACAGAATCCTGAAAGCCCCAAATCCTGAGACCAAAATCCTGAAAGTTCAAAATCCTGAAAACACAAAGGATACCAACACTTACTTTATTCCAGCACAAGTACATACAGAAACAAATATAGCACAAACCATATTACTCTTCTCCAAGTATAAGCAGGGGGGGACAAGCCCCTCTGCACCACCTATGGGATGCCCCCATCCCTCCTGCTACTTAAGTATATCAACTGCGAGATTGCACTTAGAGTACTATAGTGAAATCTTGGAGTTGTTATATTTAAGTAGCAGGGGTGTGGGGACACAGCCCCCACATGGGGCTGCAGGGCTTGCCCCTGCATAGAGTCAAAGGTAATATGTCTCTGCATGTATTTGTACTGGAATATAGTAAATGTTGGTATCCTGTGTGTTTTCAGGATTTTGAGTTTTCAGGATTTTGAGTTTTCAGGATTTTGGTCTTCAGGATTTTGGGCTTTCAGGATTCTGTAGCGCTCCCATATATATATATATATATATATATATATATATATATATATATATATATATATTTATTTACTGTTGAATGACTGTGCTGGATGATATGTCTGACATGGCTTTGTGGTAAATCACTTTGGCTTTAGTGTGTTGGGTCCTGGGTTTGAGACTTGCAATGGCTGATTATTTTGTTGCTGGGCAGAACAGGGGCTGTAGGAGACAGAGTGATTAAGGCATTTTAAAGCAGTTGTAAGCAGGTTTGTGTGGGTTTGTGCGGGTTTGCGTGGAGCTAAGCAGTGCTTACATGAGCTTAACTTCACTTATGCCTGCTACGGCTGCTTGCAGCCACTTAAACACCCACTAATTTCAAATAAAGAAAAGAAAAAAAAAGGAGCTAGGAAAGTGGTGAAATTGGGGCAAGCAGGGGGAGAAGCAAGAGGAGAAACAAGTAGGTATATGCAGGACGGGTGTAGGAAAGGACCATAGCTCTGCATTTCTTTGGCAGCAACAGCTGCTTTCAAAGTGGGCAATTTAGAATTTGGAGCCTCACACCCTATAGGGAGGTGGGTGGGCATCATGCAATACAGATGATTGGTAGAGTTAGATTGTGTGCTGGTTACATGTCTCTGGGCAAAATGCAGAGCTATGCATGGGATGTGTTTTTTTTTTTTGTGGGATAGATGCCTTTTTTTTTTAAGGTGAGAGTGGGATGTTAAGGAAGGATTATTGGTAAGTGTGACAGAGAAGACAGACAAGACACCAGACAGGGGCGGTGTATGACACATGGGGGTAAACACTTTGACAGGGTGGGCGATTGGGAATTTGAGGCTCATGAGCCCCCCTGATGGTAGTAGTGGCACTGATGTCCCCACTCAATGGCAGTCACCAC
Source organism: Protopterus annectens (assembly GCF_019279795.1). Taxonomy (NCBI): domain Eukaryota; kingdom Metazoa; phylum Chordata; order Ceratodontiformes; family Protopteridae; genus Protopterus; species Protopterus annectens. Next base: position 29,506,583 of record NC_056733.1, on the reverse strand, counting down.
TACTCCTTCACAGCACCGAAGGTGGCTGTGCTGGTGGCTGAGCTCGAGGGGCTGCCTGCCCCTCTAGCTGCGACAGCCTGCCCTCCACCTGGTCATCCAGCTCTGTCTGGAGGACAATGCACACCATGCCACAGACCTCATCCCAGGTGACAATGTCCTCACTGTGCTCACTTGTAGGGAGGAGGGGAGCCCCATCCCATGCAACGGTTCCACCAGAGGGAGGTGCAGGACCAGAAGATGAGGGAGGTGTGGGTTGGGTCCCAGACATGCTGGGAACTGGTGCCTCAGCCAGGAGGGATGGGAGAGGCGGATCCACTGGGATCTGCCTTCCCATGTGTCCTATGGTGTGGAAATTAACAATGAATATTGGTTAGTCATGCACAACACATTACAACATCAGTCAAAATAGCATGCATGGATATTCCCATTAACCCAAAACAGTGCAATTATAACAGTGCCATAGAAAACAGAATCCATGCATATATGGAATGGCATTCAGGGTTGCAACAGCATCCCAGTTAGTGGTATGTCAGGCAGACAATAAGATGATTATTCAACAGGGGGCATTAGTATGCACACAGTTTAAACAATGATAAACCAAATGGAATAACAGTCCCAACAGTAGAGGTTTGTTTAGGAACATACCCATGTTGGTTTCAGTGTGATGGTTGGATCAGTCGAGTGGTGGGGGAAGGAAACAGATTCAGTTGACAACTGCTATCAAGTATATTTGTCAGTGCACTACTATTCACTACTCTACATTCTGACCACACTTACACTCTACCTGGGCCATGGGCCTGCTAAAGCACACCAACAGCTGTAGCTATCATCAGAGCAATTGTACCCTTAGTTTAGTTATACACATCACACCTGTTTCTATACCAATTTCTTTACCTGTGGGCCTGTGCAGATGAACTGTATGCACATTACATTGCTGTTTCTACACATATTTCATATTCACATATTAGTTGCAGGCCTTGGAGTGTGTGTTGAGTCTTTCATATACATCTACTGGGACATTTTCTGTGTGCAGGTTTCTTGTCAACTGGGGAAGCTATCCATGACAGTGTGACACTTGAGGGGCTTGTCTGGGCCAGACTGTAGAGTGTGGATGTCTAGCTTGCATCTATTTGTAGGACAGGGGCTGATCAACACAGTAATTGTACACCTTTCATAGTTATACACATGATACTAGTATCTCTATTCAGATTGCTTTACCTGCATGCCCTGTATGGAAAATACATGTGTTGCAGTACATTATTTTTTCTATTCAGATTGCAGTTTAAAACTGTAGAACCAGACTGAGATGTTAGTTGTGGTCCCTGGATTCAAACCATGCTGGGTGTGCAAAATTGAACTACAGGCCTAGTTCTTATCAGACTGAGCTACTGGGGAAGTGTTGTATTTGGCTTGTGACATTTCTATCAAGTACATATGTTTGTGCACAGTACTTTTATTATCACATGTTACATTATTTGCTTACCATTTTCAGTACAATTTATGCATACATAACAGATATTGGTGTCACTGTTTGTGAAACGTGCACATTAGCTGGATTGCACACTTGACTGTTTTACAACTACATACTGCAATTTAAATTCCTGAGTACACAGTGTAGGTTTTAGGTCTGGACCTGTTAGCCTTATATATTTCTCAGTACATTCACAGCTACATACAGCTGAAATTAAAAGGTTAACACAGGACAATGCCGGCAGACAAACAAGTAAAACACATTCTGATGAGAATATGTACTGTTGCTTTCTTCCAGTTCTTTGACATACCCATTCTAAAGTATGCAGACAAGCAGTGCTAAATCAGTTCACCTCAGTTAATGCATTCTGCAGGACATACACATTTCTATTCATCAGGTAAAAGTGAGATGACACAGACCAGTGTTTGGGATCACCTTTATTAGTTTTGACATACATATCTGTGTACGACTCAGAACTCCACAATTACTATTCCTACATGATCTGCACAGGGGAATGTTTTTCATTTCTGTTACAGTAGCCCTGACATGGCATTTTCTTGGCAGGTTCACTCAGACACACTCATACATATTCTAATATTCCTCTCCTGCATATTGTACCTTGTTTGCTACTGATATCTATCTTACACAGCAGCTGGAAATACTCCATTGTGACACTGGCAGCCTGACACAGGCATTTATTCCTGACTTTTACAGCACAATTATATATACAGGCAGTGCTACCATTGTTATGATTTTGATTTCCTACTGCTAATAGTAGGGGGTATTCTGTACTCACCATACTGCCGACGCAGCCAGTCACTGTGCATGAGCCTGCACATTCTGGGACCTCTCCACAGCAGCTGTATGGGGAAGACATCACACATTAATCACACCTGCACAGTCATAAGTTGAACTTTTTCCATACTTAGAGATACATAAGACTGCATACTTACAGACAGGTGGGACATCCTGGACTTGGGCTTCTTGAATCCACTGGTCCAAGAGTGCACCCTTCCTCTACTTCAGGTCATTATGGTGATGACGTACCAGACCGGGGTATGCCCGTGGCACTGGTGAGATCACGTGCAAGCTGGTCCCAGGCCTCCACTTTGTACTGCGAGCTATGGTACTGGCCCTGCAGCAGTCTGCCATCATGGTTTTTAACTAGGAGCCCAACCATGACCCTGGACTCTTGGATGCCCCAACATTGCGCTCGGAAGCGCACACCTTCTCCGATGCCAGCCATTTTGGTCCTGCTGTGTGTAATCCCAAATGGTTATGAATGTATTTCAGCTTGTGCAGTTTAAATAGGACAGTTTTCCCACACTTTTTTGTGATTGGACAGTTTTAATATGCTGCACTATGCTTACCTCCTCGCAAATCCGCAGAGCAATTCTTAGACCAGCTAAGCAGAGCTGAAAGCAGGTAAGCAATGCTCACACTAGCAAAGCATTGCTTAAATCTTATTTTTTCATTAAATTTATAAATTATTTTTACATTTATATTTTACATATTCCCACCCTTACTGTGCTATACATGAGCCATATGATTGACATCTATCATTCACATTCCTTAAAAGTTTATTAAATAATTTGCCAAAGGGTTGATTTGTAGCGAGCATGTTCTACATGCTATACCATGGCAGTACCACCATGCTACAGCAGTTTGATGATGTTTTCTATCACAGTAGCACTTGTCTATCATTTTCAGGATTTCAGCCAGGCCAAGCATGGCGCCATGCAAACAAGATGAGTGGCACTTAAACTTCGGATTTATTTCATGAAAAAAAAAATGATTACTTTTTTTTTCCTTTCCTCTTGCCCTACTGCTTCCATGCATGTAAGGCAAGAGTGCATACATTTGGGGTGTGCACTTGAAGGCTGCTGCCTTCTATAGGTGTTTGTGGTATTTTTTTTTCAGTGTCCGCAGACACTGAAATGTTAGCTATTTACATTTCAGTGTCTGTGGATACTCGTTTACTATATATTAGAGCCAGGCTCTAATATTATATAGTTTGACACTCATCCGTTTTAGAATGTGCCGCACAGCACTTTCAGAGTGAAGGGGGCATGTTTCAGGTGCTGGGACTGCTGACACATGCCCCCTGCGCTCATTCCTGATTCATGTCCGTTTAGTTTAGATAGCATCTTGCCTTCATGCATATGCAAGGCGCACTGCTATCCTAAACAGACATGAACAACTCTGTGCAAGAATAGCCTTTTTCTTGCACAAAGCTTCATGAATCCAGGGGAATGTCATTCTACTCAGGCAACAAACCTATTAAATACAATTTTGAATATTGTAATTATCAGTTTAGTTCTGTTATTCATCAGGAGTCTATATAAAAATGCCTTATTCCCCAAGGCCATCTTAACTCTTAAAAATGTAGATATGAGCATTGTCACAGAAATGTTTCTAGAGCAGTGACAGCATAACTTTCTGACATTGCTTTATACCTAATATTTTGTAAACTCACAAATAACAATTGCAGTAGCATACTGAACTCTGTCATATCCTAATATCAGAAAACAAGACCTCATACCACATTTTGGCCAGCTGCATAGCGCCATAGCGCCCTAAATATATTTTGATAAACTGGAGTACTTCTCCATGAAACCAAATGCTATCTTTCTAGGAGACTTTAGCTACCCCTGTATAAATTAACATAGAAACATTTCTACAAATAAATATGTTTAACACTTCCTTGACTTTGTCATTTTAAATATTCTCAGTCAAATAGCATTCTCTCCTATGAGAGCTATCGACATATTTGATCTTGTCCTCACTAGCACAGCTCCCTCCTGCTTCTTACCCATTATCATACCCTCACTGGTAAAATCAGATCATTTTAGTGTTTTATTCATCAGGCAGTACTGTTTATTCACTATATAGTCCCAGTACAGGTCAAGGACCAATTCAAATATCTTTACAGACTTACTTCGCCAAGACCACTTTCCTTTTGCCTGATGATGACATGACATGACTCAAAAGTTCCCAAGTTCTGAAGATACCATAGTTAATGGTGCCACTCACATCAAAAATATATATTCCCATCTTAACTTCTGCTTAGATGCTCATGTCCCTATATACAAAAATGCAATGCTAGGTTTAAAAGCAAACCCTTCTGGTGGAAGTCAACTATAAACAGATGGCACAATAAAAAAAAAGCTCATAGCCCTAAGAAATAAAAAAAAAATCAGTTTGCTATAATCATTCTTGAAACAGTTAACAAAAAATTTGGAAGAAAGATCAAATCCTACAAAACTAATTTCATATTAAACAGAGAAATGTCAGCAAAGAATAACCACAAGTTCTTTAATTGTGCAATCCTTAAGGATATAGCTAGTATCATTACTGATAAATTCACCTCCATCGCCTTCGAACTTTCCATTATGAAATATCCATCACACCCATCTTCTATTTGGGTTTGACGAACATTTAAAAATTTTCTACCCAAGTCTGTCAATGACCAGTAATAGGCATCTCTCTGAAATTCATCCCTCGTATGGCATTTAATCTCTAATGGACACAGGCAGCCTATAAATGGTTCATCTCCCAGGCCCCTTCTTGTAAATGTTTACCTCCCAAGCCCCTACTTACACTTATCAAGGGTACCAGAAATTGTCCATGATTTGGGATGCATGGCTAGGCTTAAAAAGGCCCTTGTGGTCTTTAACCTAGCAAACACCAATGAACCTATAGAATCTGTGTATAATTCTGAATAGAAATTTCATTACCAAACAAGTTGATGAGGAAATGTTTGTCTATTAGTGACTTTTCTGTCTTGTATAGTAACAGGTTTTGTTCAAATTTTCCTTAGAAAACATTGCAAACTATGCTTCTTAACAGCACAGTTTAATCCCTTGATATGAATACACACAGTAAAAGGTTAACATCTGAAACAACCACGGCAAGGAAACTTCTTGTAGTCAGTTAATTGTTCATAATATTGAACTGGAAAGGCCTGTAACAGTCAAAGAAGTTCAGTTACCCAGTCTCTTGTTAATACAAGGATAGTGGTGCATGAAAAATTATACAGTCTAATTCCCTGAATTTATCCATGTTCACAACTATTAATCATGAAAAATCACAACTCTGTAGTATCAGCCATGATAGTGGTTTTCATAATGCAAATTTCTGGTGCTTAGCGTCGTTACTGAGTATAACTTACATGGAGCCATGAATTTCTTTATCCATGAGACATTGTACTGTCCCTACATTGAAGATCTATGTTAATGTTTTTGCTATTGAGGCACAAAATATAACGTTTCCAGTTTCCTCTTGTGTTAAGTATCAAATCAACTCACAGTGATGATGTTTTAGGCAAATGACTACATAGGGACAGACTTCTGGGATTGGGTTTGAAGGCCTTGACTCTTCAGGTTATTGCTCTTATTGGGTTCTGTATGCAGCATGATTCTTTAGGATCTAGGATTACCACAGATTTATGAGGGGCAGTTATCTTCTCTGTTCCGTCTACAAACTACATTTCTGACTCTCCATAAAAGTGTCTTCTCACTAAACATTTCCCGTGGGCAGATGACTGGAGAGGAGGAATATTGCTGGTGTGATTGGGTAATATGTTAATTATCAGGAGAGGAATACTTCACAATTGTAGAGGTATTATTTTTATAGCACAGCTGGTGCATCTAATTAGATGCTATTGTCTTCCTCTGAGTGTCTAAAGCAAAATTGTGATGGCAGGAAACCAGCTAAAACAGACTCTCCCTGTTCTGAATAGTTACAGCAATCGATTTTAGTTAATGAAATATAATAATCTGACAATAATCATGTGAGTGTAGTATCCTCCAGCTAAGGTAATTGCAAGGCTGTATGAGCACTTTTAATTTGATACTCATCTGTGGTGGCAATTTCAGGACTTTTGAATGCCTTGTGTGCAGTACACACATTATGTTATTCCTTGTAGCCTTCTCTTTGAGTCTGGTCAGTTCCAGGTTGCTCTGGCACTACAAATGGTCAGTCTACTTGTTTCTCCCTTCCTGCTGTATATATCTAACAGGTGGTACTGTGAAGATAATTATTACTCTTAATTCTAGCTTCCATTATTGTAAAGGCAGTTTCAAGAAGACTGACTTTGTGAATCAGGCTTTAACAGACACTTTGTGAGTTTCATGTATTTTTTCCATTCAGCTGTGGCATTCATCAGTTTAGAAATTAATGTTGTTCATTGGTTTATAGATATGTACTAGGCCAAAGACCACAAGGGTCTTTTTAAGCCTAACTTTGATTCCTAAATCTCTGACAATCTCTGCTACCCTTGATAAGTGTAAGTAGGAGCTTGGGGGGTGAAACATTTTCAAGCAGGGCCCTGGGAGGTGAACCATTAAGAGGCTGCCTGTGTCCATCCCAAACCAGGGACACTTGAATTGGTTAAGTGAGGAACTTTGCTTCACATGGATACGAAGCCTGTTCCAGAGAAGGGGCATTCTCTGGGATACACATCTATCTCTACAGCAGGTCCTATATCACAGGCAAGGATTTTGTTTTTAGAATAGGAAATTCTGATGTTTGATTTGAGGATATGCAGGAGGTCTGACAATCCCTTTTATTCCAGGCATAGATCTCCTCTCAACAGCCTATAGGAGACAGAATATAGGGAAAGGGCCTTGAGATGGTCTGCATAGGACATGTTACTTATACCATGTATTGTTTTAGTGAAGAACCTCTGAAGAAATTCCAGTTGTTGGATGTGCCTGGTTAGGTACATGCCAAAGGGGCATTGTACTCAGTGATAAGTCTGATGAATGATGAATACAGTGAAACAATGACCTAGATGCTATACCTTTGTTTATAGGTTGCACAACATAGAATGGTTTCCTGACTATTATAGACATGTGATGGTCTATATAAGTCTCCCTAGTCTTATATGTAAAGCCATGGAAAGAATTATCATGGAGAATATGATCAATAGAGGTATAGTAAACCTCCAGACACTGGACCCAACCCAGTTTGGTTTAGTCAAGGGCAGATCATGTCTACTCAACCTGGTGGACTTCTTCAAGAAGGTCACCAAAGCAATGGATGAGGGCAAAGTCTTTCACACTGCCTACCTTGACCTGGCCAAGGCATTTGACACAATACCCCACACGGGTATTGTTGACAACTCTCCAATTTTGAGGCATGAAGCTTGTTTGGAAGCTACAGTTAAACAGCAATTCCAGAGGGCCTGAGAGGTCATGTTTCTTGCTATTTAGAAGGCATCCCAGGATATTGTCTGGAACCATCACTGTAGTGTTCTTGGCATTAGACAGAACATTGAGGCCATCAGTCTTGTCCAAGAAATAGTCAAGCTTATCTTAAAGTTTCTCATAATGCATGTGGCTTTCCAAATTATGAGAACTGAAATCTTCCACCAAATGGTCATATTTCTGGATCCATGTTTCCACATGTGAAATAGTAATTAGACATTCTAAAACATCAACCATGAAGTGCTGTCATTACATTGGTATTTAGACACTATTATATGTATCAGAATAGATCATGTGGGGGAAACTGGGTACTAATTATTCAAATTGTTGGAGCCTGTAGTCATGTGACCATTAGTCATTCACTACCTCTACCTCCACCAGGTGTATGGAATGAGTTTCAGTGATGAACAGTGAAGCCACAATTCATGACCAAAGTACCCTATTCACATAGTAAAACCTGATTCATATATTTCACAGACCAGACAGAACATATTCCATTTAGCTGTTTCTTCTGCTTTTTTAATGTTTCAGTAGTTTTTCCATTGCCTTCAATTGATTGTGGTAATCACCTCGCTTACGGTACAACAGTAAAATAACCCCCAAAAGTCCTTGTACTTTACAGTGAATTAGTTCTTCAGCCATTATGTTCCAAAAATCCTACTCTCAGTTTGGTTTCTTCATACAAGAAGTACAGAGCCTTGGATACTTTTGGCATGCAACCTAAGGTGACACTTCACTGATAATTTTGCTAAATGGATCAGGTCCTCCAGGAAATCAACTCATTGCTCATAATGACTGCCCTAACCTTTGTGTCATCTGTAAATATTCTTAATTTGTTTTTCAGGTTTCTGATGATGCAATATATGAATATTCTAAATAAACCAAGATCATTTAGTGACCCTTGTGACCTCAGCAGTACAGATTTTTAATTTTTTCTTTGGTATTACTGCCACATCTCTTTCCCCTTCACCATCTATCTCCTTTTTATTCCTTATATCTTGTATAACTTTAGCAGCTTTCTAGGTTCCTGCTTTTTCATTTTCATTCTTTTTACATTATAATTTCTTTCATTCATTGTTTCTTACCCACCTTTTATCAGCACACACACACACACACACACACACACACACACACACACACACACACACACACACACAGACACACACAGACACACATGCACACACACACACACACACACACACACACACACACACACAGACACACACACACAGACACACGCACACACACAGACACGCACACACACACACACACACACACACACACACACACACACACACACACACACACACACACACACACACACACACACACACACACACACTACATTTTCTGGCTTTGTTTTGTATTTCCTGCCTTTTCTAGCTCAAGAATTTTTCTCTTGTTTTTCATTTGAATCAAATTGTTCAGGATGTTGTGTAAGTCAACTTGATTTCCCTCCCTGCTTTTATTTATTCTGTAGCAGTCTTTGTAATTACATTGAACCCAGTTTGCTGAATTAATTTGATAAACCCCTTTCTGAACACCCAGGATTCTCCAGTTTCATATAGCTCTTTTTTGATGCAAGACCAATATATTTATCAGTTTTGTTGTACTTGAGTTACCATTATTTAAAATATTAATATATTCTATTGTTTTGTAGTGCATAATGTCATTAAACTAGACATTACATTCACAATCCTAATGTGCAGTTAAAAACACTTTTTAATAATGTATTTTTCCAGCTTTTAAACTTTAAATAAAAAAAAATAATAATAAAACTGTTTGCAGCAATTAAAAATGACTAATATTCTCTTTCTTGAAGGTTAACATTGTTTATATCAGTAAAGTAGATTAGTTACTGCTGTGCTACAAGCATAATTTCTGCAACAGATGATTTTCTTTTTCTGTGTTCATAGGTTCATAGGTGTGTACTAGGCTAATGGCCCTGGAGCCTTTACAAGCCTAGCCCATAGGATTACCTTGGCATTGTGCCACCCGATCTTAGTTCCCAGTGCCTCTGTCGAGTAGAGTCACTGGAGTGATTTCCGGGGAGAATTTTCTATTTCCCATTCACTCATCAAGATTTCTCTTGAAGAGGGCCAGTGAGTTGCCTTGTTTAACATGCATGGGAAGTTTATTCCATAGCATGGGCAGTCTCTGTGTTATGAACCTGTCCCTCCAGCTTGTTCTGTTGATTGTGGTAATGAGGTTGAGGTTTCTGGAGTGTGTGGTGCATTGGGATATGGATTTCTTTAGATGTAGCATTTTTAACAGAGCTGGGTCAGACATGGCTTTGTAAGTCAAGCAGAGATCGCCTCTAAGCAGGGGATATGAGACAGAGAATAGTTGGAGTTTTTTAAGTCTGTCCATACAGGACAAGTGTTTAAGGTCTAGGATCCACTTTGTGAGGCACTTTTGTGGCCTCTCCAGTTGTTGCAGGTGTCTAGTGAGTACATGGAAAATGGGGCATTGTACTTGATGATTGGCCTAATGAGGGAAGAGTAGAGGGAGACAATGACCTCTTTCTTCCTGGATGCAAAACCCTTAGTAATGAGATGTGCCACACGGAAGGACTTTCTGACCACAGTGGCAATGTGGTGGTCAAAAGAGAGGTTGCTGTCAACCTGTGTTCCCAGATCTCTTATCTTCTGTGTTCAGTGGACTACCATTTATGTGGTAATTCATGGAAACTGTTTTTTCCCAAAGGGGATGACGACACATTTTTTGGCATTGAGTTTAAGGCCATGGTTCTGACATCAGTTGTTGGTCTCAGTGAGGCCTTTCTGTAGGACGTCAACATCACTTGGGGAGTTAATAATAGCTCCCAACTTGCAATCGTCTGTGAACTTTGTCAGCCAGAGTCCCTTGGTGTTGCTATTTGCCTCATACATAAGGCTACCAAATTTATGTAGTTGTACAAATGTCTGATTAGAGATTACAATAGGAGAAAATGTTTAGATTGTTTATATTCTGGTTGTCTTTCTACAGAACAAATGCATGCATAACGTGCGTGGCTGTTTCCTTTACAGTTGCATGAAAGGTTAAAAGTCTTGTTTTGAGAAGAATATTACTTTTAACCATTCACCTCTGGTTGTAGCAGTTATCTTATTTTCTGCCTGTTACAATGAGATACACAATGTACTTATGAAACAAAGATGGAGTTGAAGGCATCAGTGGAAATCAGCATGTGCTCTACTACCTCATAGCATTTTTCATTCTCACTGCCAGGTATAAAGCCCTTTATGGGCTGCAGAGGAGTTGAACTGCATCTTATGCTTTATCAGATGACTGCATACATAAGGCTCGGCAGGGTAGATGGTTTTCTCTGCTGTAATTCTATTGCCACTATCCAGTGAAGAGGACTACAACCTCTGCACTATACTGTCCAAGGACTGTGTCATTACCTTGAACATCTTTTGCATCAGTGATGCCATCAGTGCTGTTTGAGTCACTGCCACCTTGAAGTTTTTGCTGATTTCATCATATGACCAGTGCATGATGTACATACAGTGTATCTTGATTCTGTTAGCAATGGATAGGATAGACACATTAAGGTATATGGCTGTACATTTTCATACATTTCACCATGGGAACAGCGGTGGGCTAGTGATTACTGTCTTACAGACAGTTCTGTTTGTCAGTGTGATAGTGATGTTTTACGTTAAGCATTGTTATGTAACAGATACATTTTAATTGTGACAACTTAATTTTTTCCCCCTAGGGGTTGAGTACAGAGTGTAATTGAAGGCTGCTGAACTACATCTGTATTAATTTGTGTTGATTGCTTCTTATCTTTTAGGCCAGTGTTTCTTTACTGTGGTACTATTTGAAGGCCTTGGCCTGGGCAGCAACATATGTTATGCATTCAGATTACTGTATAAAATGTTTTCCTTGAGAGTTGCATTACTCAGTTATTATAGCAATAACCCACGCCTGGGTGTGGGTAATGCTAAATTACCACGGCGTGGTTTGGTCCCGAGGCCCGAGGACCAAACAAGCCAACCGCGGGTAATAGCATTACCCACACCCAGAAGTGGGTTATTGCTATTATACCATGACATTATTTAAGAAAAGAAACTATTCCTTTTCTTAAATAATGGCATAGTATAATGCCTGTTTACTGCCCTTCCGCAGATGCCTGGCATCCGCGGCAGTTCTGATGTACTGCGCGCCTGCGCAGTACATCAGAGTTGAGCAAAAACGGAGAAAGCAAGATCTCCATTGCTTTTTTATGTCGCTATGTTAAATGAGTTTAACATGGCGAGACAGTTTAAAATAAGCAACGGACATCTCCGTTGCTTATTTTAAACTGTCTCGCTATGTTAAACTCATTTAACATGAGATAAAAGCAACGGAGATCTTGCTTTCTCCATTGCTTTTAAACACTGTCTCGCTATGTTAAATGGGTTTAACATGCGAGACAGCTTTAAAATAAGCAACGGAGATCTCCGTTGCTTATTTTAAAGCTGTCTCGCTATGTTAAACCCATTTAACATAGCGAGACAGTAGAGTTATACTAATGGAAAAAAGTCCGGGGGACCGGACCTTTTTCCATTAGTATAACTCAATTTACAACGGGCACGCTGGCCAATCAGCGTGCACGTTTTGGGGGGATCATGGTATAATATGTATTTCAAACACCTAACTGCTATATGAAATGGCATATACAACTGAAATAGTACACAAATAAACATTTCTATGTATGCAATCCTGTATGTGGTGTCATATACTCTGACTTCTCTGTGGGTATATGTTTAATGCAAAAAATGTCTTTTGTATGAGAGAATCAAATACTGTCCATTTTAAAAGGTGGCAACTGTAGGAATACTAGCTGTTCAATATACTGTGCACCCACTTAATATGTATCTTCTTATACATATCTATATATAGTAATATATGTATATGTGTATGTATGTGTATATAAATATATGTATATATATATATATATATATATATATATATATATATATATATATATATATATATATATGTGTGTGTGTGTGTGTGTGTGTGTGTGTGTGTGTGTGTGTGTGTGTGTGTGTGTCTGTATATGTATTATTGGAATGTTTACTGCTTTTACATTGTACATTCCCTATGGTAGACAGACTGTTCTGCATATGTTATTGACATCATACAGCTGAGATGTATTACTGTTAACTTGTTGTGGCTATGTTGTGTAGGGTCCTGGGTATGAAACTTGTAAGTGTTGGTATTGTATTGCAAGGCAGATCTGTTCAGCTGTGAAGGAGGGGATGATATCAATAATTACAAGATGTACTTAATTTGGGTCCCCTCACCCCCATTAACTGTGCTTTGGGTCATATATTTATTTGTTGTTTTCTTTTATATATTTATCTATATATATATATATATATATATGTGTGTGTGTGTGTGTGTGTGTGTGTGTGTGTGTGTGTGTGTGTGTGTGTGTGTGTGTGTGTGTGTGTTTGTGTGTGTAGATACATATATGGGAGCGCTACAGAATCCTGAAAGCCCCAAATCCTGAGACCAAAATCCTGAAAGTTCAAAATCCTGAAAACACAAAGGATACCAACACTTACTTTATTCCAGCACAAGTACATACAGAAACAAATATAGCACAAACCATATTACTCTTCTCCAAGTATAAGCAGGGGGGGACAAGCCCCTCTGCACCACCTTGTGGGGGGATGCGCCCCCCATCCCTCCTGCTACTTAAGTATATCAACTCCGAGATTGCACTTAGAGTACTATAGTGAAATCTTGGAGTTGTTATATTTAAGTAGCAGGGGGTGTGGGGGACACAGCCCCCCACATGGGGGCTGCAGGGGGCTTGCCCCCCTGCATAGAGTCAAAGGGTAATATGTCTCTGCATGTATTTGTGCTGGAATATAGTAAATGTTGGTATCCTGTGTGTTTTCAGGATTCTGAGTTTTCAGGATTTTGAGTTTTCAGGATTTTGGTCTTCAGGATTTTGGGCTTTCAGGATTCTGTAGCGCTCCCATATATATATATATATATATATATATATATATATATATATATATATATATATATATTTATTTACTGTTGAATGACTGTGCTGGATGATATGTCTGACATGGCTTTGTGGTAAATCACTTTGGCTTTAGTGTGTTGGGTCCTGGGTTTGAGACTTGCAATGGCTGATTATTTTGTTGCTGGGCAGAACAGGGGCTGTAGGAGACAGAGTGATTAAGGCATTTTAAAGCAGTTGTAAGCAGGTTTGTGTGGGTTTGTGCGGGTTTGCGTGGAGCTAAGCAGTGCTTACATGAGCTTAACTTCACTTATGCCTGCTTACGGCTGCTTGCAGCCACTTAAACACCCACTAATTTCAAATAAAGAAAAGAAAAAAAAAGGAGCTAGGAAAGTGGTGAAATTGGGGCAAGCAGGGGGAGAAGCAAGAGGAGAAACAAGTAGGTATATGCAGGACGGGTGTAGGAAAGGACCATAGCTCTGCATTTCTTTGGCAGCAACAGCTGCTTTCAAAGTGGGCAATTTAGAATTTGGAGCCTCACACCCTATAGGGAGGTGGGTGGGCATCATGCAATACAGATGATTGGTAGAGTTAGATTGTGTGCTGGTTACATGTCTCTGGGCAAAATGCAGAGCTATGCATGGGATGTGTTTTTTTTTTTTGTGGGATAGATGCCTTTTTTTTTTAAGGTGAGAGTGGGATGTTAAGGAAGGATTATTGGTAAGTGTGACAGAGAAGACAGACAAGACACCAGACAGGGGCGGTGTATGACACATGGGGGTAAACACTTTGACAGGGTGGGCGATTGGGAATTTGAGGCTCATGAGCCCCCCTGATGGTAGTAGTGGCACTGATGTCCCCACTCAATGGCAGTCACCACTACTCCTTCACAGCACCGAAGGTGGCTGTGCTGGTGGCTGAGCTCGAGGGGCTGCCTGCCCCTCTAGCTGCGACAGCCTGCCCTCCACCTGGTTATCCAGCTCTGTCTGGAGGACAATGCACACCATGCCACAGACCTCATCCCAGGTGACAATGTCCTCACTGTGCTCACTTGTAGGGAGGAGGGGAGCCCCATCCCATGCAACGGTTCCACCAGAGGGAGGTGCAGGACCAGAAGATGAGGGAGGTGTGGGTTGGGTCCCAGACATGCTGGGAACTGGTGCCTCAGCCAGGAGGGATGGGAGAGGCGGATCCACTGGGATCTGCCTTCCCATGTGTCCTATGGTGTGGAAATTAACAATGAATATTGGTTAGTCATGCACAACACATTACAACATCAGTCAAAATAGCATGCATGGATATTCCCATTAACCCAAAACAGTGCAATTATAACAGTGCCATAGAAAACAGAATCCATGCATATATGGAATGGCATTCAGGGTTGCAACAGCATCCCAGTTAGTGGTATGTCAGGCAGACAATAAGATGATTATTCAACAGGGGGCATTAGTATGCACACAGTTTAAACAATGATAAACCAAATGGAATAACAGTCCCAACAGTAGAGGTTTGTTTAGGAACATACCCATGTTGGTTTCAGTGTGATGGTTGGATCAGTCGAGTGGTGGGGGAAGGAAACAGATTCAGTTGACAACTGCTATCAAGTATATTTGTCAGTGCACTACTATTCACTACTCTACATTCTGACCACACTTACACTCTACCTGGGCCATGGGCCTGCTAAAGCACACCAACAGCTGTAGCTATCATCAGAGCAATTGTACCCTTAGTTTAGTTATACACATCACACCTGTTTCTATACCAATTTCTTTACCTGTGGGCCTGTGCAGATGAACTGTATGCACATTACATTGCTGTTTCTACACATATTTCATATTCACATATTAGTTGCAGGCCTTGGAGTGTGTGTTGAGTCTTTCATATACATCTACTGGGACATTTTCTGTGTGCAGGTTTCTTGTCAACTGGGGAAGCTATCCATGACAGTGTGACACTTGAGGGGCTTGTCTGGGCCAGACTGTAGAGTGTGGATGTCTAGCTTGCATCTATTTGTAGGACAGGGGCTGATCAACACAGTAATTGTACACCTTTCATAGTTATACACATGATACTAGTATCTCTATTCAGATTGCTTTACCTGCATGCCCTGTATGGAAAATACATGTGTTGCAGTACATTATTTTTTCTATTCAGATTGCAGTTTAAAACTGTAGAACCAGACTGAGATGTTAGTTGTGGTCCCTGGATTCAAACCATGCTGGGTGTGCAAAATTGAACTACAGGCCTAGTTCTTATCAGACTGAGCTACTGGGGAAGTGTTGTATTTGGCTTGTGACATTTCTATCAAGTACATATGTTTGTGCACAGTACTTTTATTATCACATGTTACATTATTTGCTTACCATTTTCAGTACAATTTATGCATACATAACAGATATTGGTGTCACTGTTTGTGAAACGTGCACATTAGCTGGATTGCACACTTGACTGTTTTACAACTACATACTGCAATTTAAATTCCTGAGTACACAGTGTAGGTTTTAGGTCTGGACCTGTTAGCCTTATATATTTCTCAGTACATTCACAGCTACATACAGCTGAAATTAAAAGGTTAACACAGGACAATGCCGGCAGACAAACAAGTAAAACACATTCTGATGAGAATATGTACTGTTGCTTTCTTCCAGTTCTTTGACATACCCATTCTAAAGTATGCAGACAAGCAGTGCTAAATCAGTTCACCTCAGTTAATGCATTCTGCAGGACATACACATTTCTATTCATCAGGTAAAAGTGAGATGACACAGACCAGTGTTTGGGATCACCTTTATTAGTTTTGACATACATATCTGTGTACGACTCAGAACTCCACAATTACTATTCCTACATGATCTGCACAGGGGAATGTTTTTCATTTCTGTTACAGTAGCCCTGACATGGCATTTTCTTGGCAGGTTCACTCAGACACACTCATACATATTCTAATATTCCTCTCCTGCATATTGTACCTTGTTTGCTACTGATATCTATCTTACACAGCAGCTGGAAATACTCCATTGTGACACTGGCAGCCTGACACAGGCATTTATTCCTGACTTTTACAGCACAATTATATATACAGGCAGTGCTACCATTGTTATGATTTTGATTTCCTACTGCTAATAGTAGGGGGTATTCTGTACTCACCATACTGCCGACGCAGCCACGCCAGTCACTGTGCATGAGCCTGCACATTCTGGGACCTCTCCACAGCAGCTGTATGGGGAAGACATCACACATTAATCACACCTGCACAGTCATAAGTTGAACTTTTTCCATACTTAGAGATACATAAGACTGCATACTTACAGACAGGTGGGACATCCTGGACTTGGGCTTCTTGAATCCACTGGTCCAAGAGTGCACCCTTCCTCTACTTCAGGTCATTATGGTGATGACGTACCAGACCGGGGTATGCCCGTGGCACTGGTGAGATCACGTGCAAGCTGGTCCCAGGCCTCCACTTTGTACTGCGAGCTATGGTACTGGCCCTGCAGCAGTCTGCCATCATGGTTTTTAACTAGGAGCCCAACCATGACCCTGGACTCTTGGATGCCCCAACATTGCGCTCGGAAGCGCACACCTTCTCCGATGCCAGCCATTTTGGTCCTGCTGTGTGTAATCCCAAATGGTTATGAATGTATTTCAGCTTGTGCAGTTTAAATAGGACAGTTTTCCCACACTTTTTTGTGATTGGACAGTTTTAATATGCTGCACTATGCTTACCTCCTCGCAAATCCGCAGAGCAATGCTTAGACCAGCTAAGCAGAGCTGAAAGCAGGTAAGCAATGCTCACACTAGCAAAGCATTGCTTAAATCTTATTTTTTCATTAAATTTATAAATTATTTTTTACATTTATATTTTACATATTCCCACCCTTACTGTGCTATACATGAGCCATATGATTGACATCTATCATTCACATTCCTTAAAAGTTTATTAAATAATTTGCCAAAGGGTTGATTTGTAGCGAGCATGTTCTACATGCTATACCATGGCAGTACCACCATGCTACAGCAGTTTGATGATGTTTTCTATCACAGTAGCACTTGTCTATCATTTTCAGGATTTCAGCCAGGCCAAGCATAGTGGCGCGCCATGCAAACAAGATGAGTGGCACTTAAACTTCGGATTTATTTCATGAAAAAAAAAATGATTACTTTTTTTTTCCTTTCCTCTTGCCCTACTGCTTCCATGCATGTAAGGCAAGAGTGCATACATTTGGGGTGTGCACTTGAAGGCTGCTGCCTTCTATAGGTGTTTGTGGTATTTTTTTTTCAGTGTCCGCAGACACTGAAATGTTAGCTATTTACATTTCAGTGTCTGTGGATACTCGTTTACTATATATTAGAGCCAGGCTCTAATATTATATAGTTTGACACTCATCCGTTTTAGAATGTGCCGCACAGCACTTTCAGAGTGAAGGGGGCATGTTTCAGGTGCTGGGACTGCTGACACATGCCCCCTGCGTTCGTTCCTGATTCATGTCCGTTTAGTTTAGATAGCATCTTGCCTTCATGCATATGCAAGGCGCACTGCTATCCTAAACAGACATGAACAACTCTGTGCAAGAATAGCCTTTTTCTTGCACAAAGCTTCATGAATCCAGGGGAATGTCATTCTACTCAGACAACAAACCTATTAAATACAATTTTGAATATTGTAATTATCAGTTTAGTTCTGTTATTCATCAGGAGTCTATATAAAAATGCCTTATTCCCCAAGGCCATCTTAACTCTTAAAAATGTAGATATGAGCATTGTCACAGAAATGTTTCTAGAGCAGTGACAGCATAACTTTCTGACATTGCTTTATACCTAATATTTTTGTAAACTCACAAATAACAATTGCAGTAGCATACTGAACTCTGTCATATCCTAATATCAGAAAACAAGACCTCATACCACATTTTGGCCAGCTGCATAGCGCCATAGCGCCCTAAATATATTTTGATAAACTGGAGTACTTCTCCATGAAACCAAATGCTATCTTTCTAGGAGACTTTAGCTACCCCTGTATAAATTAACATAGAAACATTTCTACAAATAAATATGTTTAACACTTCCTTGACTTTGTCATTTTAAATATTCTCAGTCAAATAGCATTCTCTCCTATGAGAGCTATCGACATATTTGATCTTGTCCTCACTAGCACAGCTCCCTCCTGCTTCTTACCCATTATCATACCCTCACTGGTAAAATCAGATCATTTTAGTGTTTTATTCATCAGGCAGTACTGTTTATTCACTATATAGTCCCAGTACAGGTCAAGGACCAATTCAAATATCTTTACAGACTTACTTCGCCAAGACCACTTTCCTTTTGCCTGATGATGACATGACATGACTCAAAAGTTCCCAAGTTCTGAAGATACCATAGTTAATGGTGCCACTCACATCAAAAATATATATTCCCATCTTAACTTCTGCTTAGATGCTCATGTCCCTATATACAAAAATGCAATGCTAGGTTTAAAAGCAAACCCTTCTGGTGGAAGTCAACTATAAACAGATGGCACAATAAAAAAAAAGCTCATAGCCCTAAGAAATAAAAAAAAAATCAGTTTGCTATAATCATTCTTGAAACAGTTAACAAAAAATTTGGAAGAAAGATCAAATCCTACAAAACTAATTTCATATTAAACAGAGAAATGTCAGCAAAGAATAACCACAAGTTCTTTAATTGTGCAATCCTTAAGGATATAGCTAGTATCATTACTGATAAATTCACCTCCATCGCCTTCGAACTTTCCATTATGAAATATCCATCACACCCATCTTCTATTTGGGTTTGACGAACATTTAAAAATTTTCTACCCAAGTCTGTCAATGACCAGTAATAGGCATCTCTCTGAAATTCATCCCTCGTATGGCATTTAATCTCTAATGGACACAGGCAGCCTATAAATGGTTCATCTCCCAGGCCCCTTCTTGTAAATGTTTACCTCCCAAGCCCCTACTTACACTTATCAAGGGTACCAGAAATTGTCCATGATTTGGGATGCATGGCTAGGCTTAAAAAGGCCCTTGTGGTCTTTAACCTAGCAAACACCAATGAACCTATAGAATCTGTGTATAATTCTGAATAGAAATTTCATTACCAAACAAGTTGATGAGGAAATGTTTGTCTATTAGTGACTTTTCTGTCTTGTATAGTAACAGGTTTTGTTCAAATTTTCCTTAGAAAACATTGCAAACTATGCTTCTTAACAGCACAGTTTAATCCCTTGATATGAATACACACAGTAAAAGGTTAACATCTGAAACAACCACGGCAAGGAAACTTCTTGTAGTCAGTTAATTGTTCATAATATTGAACTGGAAAGGCCTGTAACAGTCAAAGAAGTTCAGTTACCCAGTCTCTTGTTAATACAAGGATAGTGGTGCATGAAAAATTATACAGTCTAATTCCCTGAATTTATCCATGTTCACAACTATTAATCATGAAAAATCACAACTCTGTAGTATCAGCCATGATAGTGGTTTTTCATAATGCAAATTTCTGGTGCTTAGCGTCGTTACTGAGTATAACTTACATGGAGCCATGAATTTCTTTATCCGCGAGACATTGTACTGTCCCTACATTGAAGATCTATGTTAATGTTTTTGCTATTGAGGCACAAAATATAACGTTTCCAGTTTCCTCTTGTGTTAAGTATCAAATCAACTCACAGTGATGATGTTTTAGGCAAATGACTACATAGGGACAGACTTCTGGGATTGGGTTTGAAGGCCTTGACTCTTCAGGTTATTGCTCTTATTGGGTTCTGTATGCAGCATGATTCTTTAGGATCTAGGATTACCACAGATTTATGAGGGGCAGTTATCTTCTCTGTTCCCGTCTACAAACTACATTTCTGACTCTCCGTATAAAAGTGTCTTCTCACTAAACATTTCCCCGTGGGCAGATGACTGGAGAGGAGGAATATTGCTGGTGTGATTGGGTAATATGTTAATTATCAGGAGAGAGGAATACTTCACAATTGTAGAGGTATTATTTTTATAGCACAGCTGGTGCATCTAATTAGATGCTATTGTCTTCCTCTGAGTGTCTAAAGCAAAATTGTGATGGCAGGAAACCAGCTAAAACAGACTCTCCCTGTTCTGAATAGTTACAGCAATCGATTTTAGTTAATGAAATATAATAATCTGACAATAATCATGTGAGTGTAGTATCCTCCAGCTAAGGTAATTGCAAGGCTGTATGAGCACTTTTAATTTGATACTCATCTGTGGTGGCAATTTCAGGACTTTTGAATGCCTTGTGTGCAGTACACACATTATGTTATTCCTTGTAGCCTTCTCTTTGAGTCTGGTCAGTTCCAGGTTGCTCTGGCACTACAAATGGTCAGTCTACTTGTTTCTCCCCTTCCTGCTGTATATATCTAACAGGTGGTACTGTGAAGATAATTATTACTCTTAATTCTAGCTTCCATTATTGTAAAGGCAGTTTCCAAGAAGACTGACTTTGTGAATCAGGCTTTAACAGACACTTTGTGAGTTTCATGTATTTTTTCCATTCAGCTGTGGCATTCATCAGTTTAGAAATTAATGTTGTTCATTGGTTTATAGATATGTACTAGGCCAAAGACCACAAGGGTCTTTTTAAGCCTAACTTTGATTCCTAAATCTCTGACAATCTCTGCTACCCTTGATAAGTGTAAGTAGGAGCTTGGCGGGGGTGAAACATTTTCAAGCAGGGCCCTGGGAGGTGAACCATTAAGAGGCTGCCTGTGTCCATCCCAAACCAGGGACACTTGAATTGGTTAAGTGAGGAACTTTGCTTCACATGGATACGAAGCCTGTTCCAGAGAAGGGGCATTCTCTGGGATACACATCTATCTCTACAGCAGGTCCTATATCACAGGCAAGGATTTTGTTTTTAGAATAGGAAATTCTGATGTTTGATTTGAGGATATGCAGGAGGTCTGACAATCCCTTTTATTCCAGGCATAGATCTCCTCTCAACAGCCTATAGGAGACAGAATATAGGGAAAGGGCCTTGAGATGGTCTGCATAGGACATGTTACTTATACCATGTATTGTTTTAGTGAAGAACCTCTGAAGAAATTCCAGTTGTTGGATGTGCCTGGTTAGGTACATGCCAAAGGGGCATTGTACTCAGTGATAAGTCTGATGAATGATGAATACAGTGAAACAATGACCTAGATGCTATACCTTTGTTTATAGGTTGCACAACATAGAATGGTTTCCTGACTATTATAGACATGTGATGGTCTATATAAGTCTCCCTAGTCTTATATGTAAAGCCATGGAAAGAATTATCATGGAGAATATGATCAATAGAGGTATAGTAAACCTCCAGACACTGGACCCAACCCAGTTTGGTTTCGTCAAGGGCAGATCATGTCTACTCAACCTGGTGGACTTCTTCAAGAAGGTCACCAAAGCAATGGATGAGGGCAAAGTCTTTCACACTGCCTACCTTGACCTGGCCAAGGCATTTGACACAATACCCCACACGGGTATTGTTGACAACTCTCCAATTTTGAGGCATGAAGCTTGTTTGGAAGCTACAGTTAAACAGCAATTCCAGAGGGCCTGAGAGGTCATGTTTCTTGCTATTTAGAAGGCATCCCAGGATATTGTCTGGAACCATCACTGTAGTGTTCTTGGCATTAGACAGAACATTGAGGACCTGTTCCCTAGTGATAGTAGGGGGAATAATATTTGCTGGTATTTCCTGAGGGGAGGTTGATGGGAAGACAGGGGTACATTTAGAGCTGAATTTGTCTGGCAGCAGATTGGCTATATCTTCTGGCTCAGTATAAGTAGCTCCATTTACAATGAGCTCTGCACATAATTGTGCATTGCCTTTGAGGTTGTGGACATAGCTAAAGAATATCATATGGTTGTCCTTGGCCTGGGAGGCCAAATTTCCCTCGAATTTGGCATTGGTAGACTTTATTTTTCCTCTATGCCATTTGTTTACTTTGATGAGAGACTTTTATCCTGCTGGGTGCTCCACCTCCTGAATTTTGCCATGATTTTCTTCCTTCTGTTATACAGCCTATTGTTGCTGTGATTCCACCAGGGTGGCTTGTTTTTTGAGTAAGTTCTGTACTTCTTCCTGGTGGGTACAGCTGGCTCTATGCAGCTATTAACATGCAAATAGCAGTGTTCTCAGGGATTATGGGGGCTTGAAATTCTGACAGGTTATCTCTTAATAGCAGAAAGTTATCCTTAGACTACTTCCTGAACAGTTCATGGTTAGTTGGGGATTTAGGTTTTATTTTTACTTCAAAGGAGACCGTTTTGTGGTCTGACCTTAAAAGAGGAGACATTACACTTGTCTTTTGTGCGGCACTCTACCATATTATTGAGGAGCAGATCTAGTATGTTTGTGCTCCTGGCTAGAGTGCCGACAGTCTGGTCCAGGGAGTTTGCGTTTACGAAATTCTGTATGATTCCCATTAAATAGTGGGGTAATTAAAGTTGCTCAGGAATATTGTATTGAGATGGATGTTATGAGTTTCGTGGGTCATAGTGATGAACCTATTGCTTGCAAAGTAGTGGTATCAGATTTTGCCTATGGTGATTTGAATGTAGAAAAGCTCAAGTGCATTATCCTGTATGATCAGCTTTGAGGTGTATTTATTTTTGATGTAAATCAAGACCCCTCCAACTTTAGTCCATGTCTGTGTAGTAGCTGGTCCAAATGTGTGGAAGGCGTTATAGCCTTGCAATGCCAGTGTGCTCACTGCAGTTTTAAACCATATATCAGTGGCCTTACAGACATTAGCATTCTCAAGGGTTAGGAGAGTTTGTAGGGAGTGGAGTTTCTTGTTTAGACTCCTAGCACTGAGCAGTAACACTTTTAGATATTTTCTTGATTTTTATTTTCTATGCTGGAAGTACTTTCAGTTTAGCATTGCCTAAAAAAGGTACTATGTGGGAGGACAATGTTTTAGCTAATAGTCAAAAGCCTAGATGGGAGAGGTGCAGCCCATCCCTGGCAAAGTACTTCCATGCTGTCAAATATTGCACCCACTTAGAATAACACTGAAAACTAAGCCAATTATTAAAGTTAGTAATTTTCTGTTCATATTGTGGCAACACCTACATTGCAGAAGATAAAATACTGCTCAGTGCTAGGCTCCTGCCAGCCTGGGACACATATTCAGATAGCTCCATGATGCTTCTCTTCATATAGTCTAGGGAAGTATGTCTCAGATCATTTTCACACACATGGATTATGACTGTACCTTAGTGGTATTTGTGGTCTATCCAAAGACCTGACTGCATGCATAATGTAGTGGATCCTAGCCCCTGATAAGCAGCTGGTGTGACTTTCCTCTTACTCAGCCTGGTGAGAGGGACATCAGTGTGCCTCACAATGAAGTCTCAAAAGACTAGAACGTTGGATGTTGCTGGTGGCTTGCCTTATGATCTTAGAAGTAGAGGCCCCATGAAATGTGGCTGCATGTGTTGATGTGGATGTTGTCTTGAAAGAGTACATTCCGGACTTCTGAAGGCATTTGTTATGTGTACATCATCTAGGAGGTCTTTGGGATTCAAGAAGGTTACATTTAAGTTCCTCAGCATATAATGGTCTATGTGTCAGCTTTAAACTGTGTGTGATAGGAGAAGCATGTGTACTACTGGCAACATGATTGACATTAGAAGTGCTTCTATGTGAGCGCTTTGCCTCCAGTGACACTGTGAAATATATACCTCTCACATAGCTTATCAGTGTGTTTGAAAGTTAGCTGGTTGTCAGTAAAAATGCAATCATGTTTGCATTACCTCATGATACCCTTAACCATTAAGTTGGTAACAGAGATAGTGGGAAAGTTCATATCCGTGGCAACATGCCCTTTTTTATTGATTAGAGGATTAAGGTGAGAATATAAAGTAATGTCAGGAGTATGAATATCTGGTTTGCAACTCTGGGGGCAGTGCTTGTCATTGCAAACTAGTTTCTCTGTGTGCAACTAGGTATTGGAGAATTTTCAAGGGTGTTTTTATAGGAAAAATGCCAACTCAAGGTGTCTGCATCTATACAGGGCACTGCCAGATACCTGACATCAAATTAATATGTAGACCCTGATGATTTATGGATGAAGTGTTTAGGGAGATATTCTGAAATTAGGTTTGACAACCGTGAAAAAAGCAGAACTTACTAAAAGAAAGAATTAGCTTCGTCAATAGTGATGAAAAGAGGGTATTTGTCTGATTGGCTACTGCATGGCTACTACTAGTGCTGGACTCACAACAGCTTCATGCTGCTGAGATGCAATAGCCCATTGCCTCTTCTGTCAACAGAATCAAAAGAGTAGGACTAATTCCAAGATGAGAAGTAGGTTACAG
Source organism: Protopterus annectens (assembly GCF_019279795.1). NCBI lineage: Eukaryota > Metazoa > Chordata > Ceratodontiformes > Protopteridae > Protopterus > Protopterus annectens. The sequence goes on along the minus strand of NC_056733.1, from coordinate 29,481,599 downwards.
GCTTTTTGGTGGCCATCAGTCTTGTCCAAGAAATAGTCAAGCTTATCTTAAAGTTTCTCATAATGCATGTGGCTTTCCAAATTATGAGAACTGAAATCTTCCACCAAATGGTCATATTTCTGGATCCATGTTTCCACATGTGAAATAGTAATTAGACATTCTAAAACATCAACCATGAAGTGCTGTCATTACATTGGTATTTAGACACTATTATATGTATCAGAATAGATCATGTGGGGGAAACTGGGTACTAATTATTCAAATTGTTGGAGCCTGTAGTCATGTGACCATTAGTCATTCACTACCTCTACCTCCACCAGGTGTATGGAATGAGTTTCAGTGATGAACAGTGAAGCCACAATTCATGACCAAAGTACCCTATTCACATAGTAAAACCTGATTCATATATTTCACAGACCAGACAGAACATATTCCATTTAGCTGTTTCTTCTGCTTTTTTAATGTTTCAGTAGTTTTTCCATTGCCTTCAATTGATTGTGGTAATCACCTCGCACGGTACAACAGTAAAATAACCCCAAAAGTCCTTGTACTTTACAGTGAATTAGTTCTTCAGCCATTATGTTCCAAAATCCTACTCTCAGTTTGGTTTCTTCATACAAGAAGTACAGAGCCTTGGATACTTTTGGCATGCAACCTAAGGTGACACTTCACTGATAATTTTGCTAAATGGATCAGGTCCTCCAGGAAATCAACTCATTGCTCATAATGACTGCCCTAACCTTTGTGTCATCTGTAAATATTCTTAATTTGTTTTTCAGGTTTCTGATGATGCAATATATGAATATTCTAAATAAACCAAGATCATTTAGTGACCCTTGTGACCTCAGCAGTACAGATTTTTAATTTTTTCTTTGGTATTACTGCCACATCTCTTTCCCCTTCACCATCCATCTCCTTTTTATTCCTTATATCTTGTATAACTTTAGCAGCTTTCTAGGTTCCTGCTTTTTCATTTTCATTCTTTTTACATTATAATTTCTTTCATTCATTGTTTCTTACCCACCTTTTATCAGCACACACACACACACACACACACACACACACACACACACACACACACACACACACACACACAGACACACACACACACACACACACACACACACACACACACACACACACACACACACACACACACACACAGACACACACACACACAGACACACGCACACACACAGACACACGCACACACGCACACACACACACACACACACACACACACACACACACACACACACACACACACACACACACACACTACATTTTCTGGCTTTGTTTTGTATTTCCTGCCTTTTCTAGCTCAAGAATTTTTCTCTTGTTTTTCATTTGAATCAAATTGTTCAGGATGTTGTGTAAGTCAACTTGATTTCCCTCCCTGCTTTTATTTATTCTGTAGCAGTCTTTGTAATTACATTGAACCCAGTTTGCTGAATTAATTTGATAAACCCCTTTCTGAACACCCAGGATTCTCCAGTTTCATATAGCTCTTTTTTGATGCAAGACCAATATATTTATCAGTTTTGTTGTACTTGAGTTACCATTATTTAAAATATTAATATATTCTATTGTTTTGTAGTGCATAATGTCATTAAACTAGACATTACATTCACAATCCTAATGTGCAGTTAAAAACACTTTTAATAATGTATTTTTCCAGCTTTTAAACTTTAAATAAAAAAATAATAATAAAACTGTTTGCAGCAATTAAAAATGACTAATATTCTCTTTCTTGAAGGTTAACATTGTTTATATCAGTAAAGTAGATTAGTTACTGCTGTGCTACAAGCATAATTTCTGCAACAGATGATTTTCTTTTTCTGTGTTCATAGGTTCATAGGTGTGTACTAGGCTAATGGCCCTGGAGCCTTTACAAGCCTAGCCCATAGGATTACCTTGGCATTGTGCCACCCGATCTTAGTTCCCAGTGCCTCTGTCGAGTAGAGTCACTGGAGTGATTTCCGGGGAGAATTTTCTATTTCCCATTCACTCATCAAGATTTCTCTTGAAGAGGGCCAGTGAGTTGCCTTGTTTAACATGCATGGGAAGTTTATTCCATAGCATGGGCAGTCTCTGTGTTATGAACCTGTCCCTCCAGCTTGTTCTGTTGATTGTGGTAATGAGGTTGAGGTTTCTGGAGTGTGTGGTGCATTGGGATATGGATTTCTTTAGATGTAGCATTTTAACAGAGCTGGGTCAGACATGGCTTTGTAAGTCAAGCAGAGATCGCCTCTAAGCAGGGATATGAGACAGAGAATAGTTGGAGTTTTTTAAGTCTGTCCATACAGGACAAGTGTTTAAGGTCTAGGATCCACTTTGTGAGGCACTTTTGTGGCCTCTCCAGTTGTTGCAGGTGTCTAGTGAGTACATGGAAAATGGGGCATTGTACTTGATGATTGGCCTAATGAGGGAAGAGTAGAGGGAGACAATGACCTCTTTCTTCCTGGATGCAAAACCCTTAGTAATGAGATGTGCCACACGGAAGGACTTTCTGACCACAGTGGCAATGTGGTGGTCAAAAGAGAGGTTGCTGTCAACCTGTGTTCCCAGATCTCTTATCTTCTGTGTTCAGTGGACTACCATTTATGTGGTAATTCATGGAAACTGTTTTTTTCCCAAAGGGGATGACGACACATTTTTTGGCATTGAGTTTAAGGCCATGGTTCTGACATCAGTTGTTGGTCTCAGTGAGGCCTTTCTGTAGGACGTCAACATCACTTGGGGAGTTAATAATAGCTCCCAACTTGCAATCGTCTGTGAACTTTGTCAGCCAGAGTCCCTTGGTGTTGCTATTTGCCTCATACATAAGGCTACCAAATTTATGTAGTTGTACAAATGTCTGATTAGAGATTACAATAGGAGAAAATGTTTAGATTGTTTATATTCTGGTTGTCTTTCTACAGAACAAATGCATGCATAACGTGCGTGGCTGTTTCCTTTACAGTTGCATGAAAGGTTAAAAGTCTTGTTTTGAGAAGAATATTACTTTTAACCATTCACCTCTGGTTGTAGCAGTTATCTTATTTTCTGCCTGTTACAATGAGATACACAATGTACTTATGAAACAAAGATGGAGTTGAAGGCATCACTGGAAATCAGCATGTGCTCTACTACCTCATAGCATTTTTCATTCTCACTGCCAGGTATAAAGCCCTTTATGGGCTGCAGAGGAGTTGAACTGCATCTTATGCTTTATCAGATGACTGCATACATAAGGCTCGGCAGGGTAGATGGTTTTCTCTGCTGTAATTCTATTGCCACTATCCAGTGAAGAGGACTACAACCTCTGCACTATACTGTCCAAGGACTGTGTCATTACCTTGAACATCTTTTGCATCAGTGATGCCATCAGTGCTGTTTGAGTCACTGCCACCTTGAAGTTTTTGCTGATTTCATCATATGACCAGTGCATGATGTACATACAGTGTATCTTGATTCTGTTAGCAATGGATAGGACAGAAGATTGTTCACTATGCCATGGTATAATTTCCCTATGCTGTGGTATCATTTCACCATGCTGTAGTATCATTTCCTTATGCTGTGGTATCATTTCACCATGCCGTAGTATCATTTCCTTATGCCGTGGTATCATTTCACCATGCCGTAGTATCATTTCCTTATGCCGTGGTATCATTTTACCATGCCGTAGTATCATTTCCGCCATGGTATCATTTTACCATGCCGTAGTATCATTTCCTTATGCCGTGGTATCATTTCCTTATGCCGTGGTATCATTTCTTCAAGTAACTGAAGCAAAGGACAGTTGAAGAGGACCTCTGTCACATCATGGTGAATTGCATTATGTTACAGTAGTATAAAATTATTTCAAGCAAGGTAAATTCCCTTTATTCTGTGAGTGCTAGATTTATTCTAAGAGTGCCCCACTTATCTGTACCCTCAAAACACAGGCATTAATATAAAGTTACTGACAAATCTAATAAGGGTGATAAGCAATACAATAATAATGACAGGCTATAATTTGTTTTAGTTTGTTTTTAGAGAAAACAGATGCACAGTATATCATTTCTACAATCAGAAATGTATATCATGTTGTGCTAAAAAAGTATATTGTGTTTCTGATACAAGATGCTAAAGTTTTAAATTCACCTGGTACAGAATGACTTTACTTATAAAGCTCCCTGGAGAATTCCTCAAAGTTGCTTGTTTTGATCTTCTATCCAAAAATCTATTCTTTAAACAGAAGCTGAATTTCAAAAATGTTTATACGTATGGCAAGATGGTTGTTATGATGTTATGATTCTAAAAGATTTGTATGTTCTCTGTATTCCAGCATTACTTGACACTGCTTTGTAATTCTCTCATACAAAGAAAAGTAAAATGTACTCTAGTACACATACACACATAAACAAAAATAAAATAAAATAAAAAACAAAAGAAATAAAAAAGAACTGCTGCAAAAACTGCAACTGACTTTTGATGTGTTTCACTGGAACATTTGAACACTTGCTTAAATATATATTTAATGGACAGTATGCATCACTTTTCTTTTTATAAGTTTGTTAAAAAGTTTCTGTAAGTTGGAAAAACACATCATTCAAAGCAGGTATAGCAAAGCTTTGACTTTTGTGATTCATTGGGTATATACTGCTGAGCTGTATAGCCTCAATTTGACTGTTTTATGTTGTCAAAGGTCTTAGTATAACATTTGGATTGAGGCAGGAGCTAATACAAAACAGTACACAATAGTCACATGAAACATGTGACCCAGTAGATACATTTACAGCAGGGTATGGGGATAAAAGGATCCAGATTTCATCATGGCAGTATTGTACCTTTTCTACCTTTAATCCATCAAGGACTCTTGCAAAAAGTTAAACTTGCTCTGTATAGAGAATAAGACCAGCTAAGACATTAAAAAGTTAACTGAAGTGCTGTGCAGCACACGCACGAACGCGCACACACACACAAAGTACTTTACATCATTACACAGGAACAAAACAGTACTGTTTTCTGCTGGAAGCTTTGTCAGCAAATAACATTCTCGACAAAGTTGTGCTTTAAATAACATTTTTTTTTTAGCCAAGACAAGTCATGTTTTCCTCCCGTGTGACAAAATAATCACTATGCTGAGAGCTCCAGACAAGACAGATTGTCTTCTTTAGTTCCCAGGCTTTCAGATCTTAAGCTTGCTCCTTAAAGTTGTTTCTAAAATATAAATACAACAAATCCAAAACACCATCAAAATGAACCACCAAAGACAGGAAGGCCAGTGATAAAAAATATACTGAATTTATTACAAACAAGAAAATGATTGTAGATTCTCCTGGTGCCTCGGCTTTACAAAGCCTTTACAGAGTAACACTTCCACTAATGCACACTTCTTTTATACATCTCTTACCAATAAAACAATTATGTAATTAAACAATAAACTCATTAAAATATTTATTTATTTTATTTATTTTACATTTGTTGACCTGGAGTGTCCGGCTGAGCTATTGCCCTTTTTCAGCGGAGGCCCGGGGAGAAAAGCTCCAAAGATATACAATGCAATAAAAATAGCAATACAGATACATTTCAAAAAAAATAGCAATAGAGAATTTTGGTTGTTAAAATATGTAAGCTACATACATGTATATTGTTGACAGATAAAACAGTACTATAAACAAAAAGGAGAATGTTAAAAAAGTAGAATAAGTCGTATGTTTTGGTTTAAAATGAGAGTTGAGTAAATATAAGGTTTTGTATGAAGAGTAGCAGAAACTTAAAAGGTTACATAAGAATTTCAGGGAGCATAGTATAAAAGAAGCTTTGGAGGTTGCATAGGAAGCATAGGATGAAGTAATTAATAGTAAGTTTTAGTAAGTTAGTTTGACTGTACTATAAAAGGTAGGTAATAATCAGGGAGGGTGAGTACAATGGCAGGACCAGTGTTTTTTAAAGTGGTCTTTGGTTGCTAGCTTAAATTGTTTGGGGCGACCTTATTTCTAGTGGGAGTTTGTTCCATGCAATAGAGGGATGGTAACTATTTAAGTTGCACCCTGTGTTGGAGTTGGCTTTATGGATTTTTTAGTAGGCCTTGGGATGAGCTTCTGAGAAGTCTGGTAGGGGAGTAGTGAGAGATGACAGAAGATAGACTTGGGCAGAAATCTGGCTGATATAGGATGGAGTGTATGATTTGGAGTTGAGATTGTAGGAACAGGTGAGGTAGTTTGGGCCAGTTCGGGTAGTTTAGGGAAAGACAGTGCTGAGATTTATATGTTTGTTGAGATGCAAATCTAGTTATTTTGTTGTAGGTTGATTTTCATTCTGTAAGTAGAGTAATAAAAGCCTTAACACAAGTCTTCCACTAAAGGAAACATTTCCAATTGCATTCCCTGTTGAGACCTACAGGGGAAAAAGAGTATTGAATTTTAAAATTAAAATAGATTCCTTTTTATGTAACTTGTTTTTAATGTCTTGGGGAGACAAGTATTCTTTTACAACCCCCAAAAATAAGTCAGTAAGGTGGATAGATGCTCGCAGACTCTTGTAAAAATAAAACCAACGTTAATAAAACACAAAAGGATGAGCGCTTTCACAACACAGTTGCTTCATCAAATCCAAAACATCAGTTACACAGCTGACTTAAATAGTACAAACAATTATTCAATATTTCAACCTCTTTAGTTTCAATGCAGGTTTTAAAGGGGTATTGCCATTCAAGTATATACCCATATTAGCAGCCAAAGTAAAAATCCATTTTAATTCTATCAATTTAGTACATGCTCTTACATCACCACCTCTTATAGTATTACAATATTTCTCTAGCACTAAAAATTTAAACCTGTGCAAAGTTCCTTCCTTCATATTATGTCTAGCTAATGCATTTCTAGAATCACTTTTATTAATAGCATAAATGTGTTCTTTTATTCGCTCTCTAAGACATCTATTGTCTTACCAACATAGTATGCATTGCAATGATCGCATATTGCTAGGTAGACTAAATCTTTAGTATTACAATCTGCTGTAACATCAAAGATAAATGTACATCCGTTCATAGGGTGTACAAACACATTATCAAATTTAATGTAACTGCAGACATTACAACTACCACAAGGATGTGTCCCTCCTGTGCTATGGTCTGATCTCCCTTTGTTCATATTAAAATGTTTATAACAAAGCAGTCTTTAAAGAAGTGTTGTTCTTAAAGGTAAAACATGGTTCATGACCCAATACCTCTTTACACTTCTCATCAGACAAGAGCACCTTCCAGTGGTTCCTAATGATGTTACATATAGCACTGGAATCACTAGAATAAGTAAGGGACATCCTCAAACAATTGTCATAAGTTCTATTGACAGACAGAACTTTATCGTTATTAAAATAGGGTCTCACTCGACCATGTCTCAGTGACACTACTTCTTTCTGAATTGTGTTAATATCACATTCAGAATAACCACATTGCCTATACTCATCAGCCAAAATGTCAAAATCAGCAATACATGTAACTATCCCTGGTGTGTCATCTTGCATTTCTAAAAAAATTGTCATTTCATAACATTCAATTTATGCCTTGGATATATGCTCCGTGCATAAAACTTAGAATTCACTTTAGGTGGCTTCTTGTACATAATAGTATTCAAACCACATTGGTTCTTGGAAGTCCGTACATCTAAAAAATCAATACAAGAGTCAGAATAACTAAAGGTAAACCTAAGAAAGTCTGTAGTGATGCAAAAAATCAATAAATAAATATAATTCATCAGCTGTGCCTGCCCATATAAAAAAAACGCCATCTACAAATCGACCTTCATGTAAAATCTTATCAAAAAAGGCTTAGATAAATCAAAAACATAGGTAACCTCCCAATGTGCAAGCACTATGTTCATATTACTATTAGTACACATGGTGCCCATAGCTACCCCTAGCTTCTGGGTAAATAATTTATCTTCAAAATCAAACGCATTATTATTTAAAACTAACTCTAAAAGAGAACATATCAAACTTATTCAACATGCTGAATAATCAGTATGCTGATGAAGCAATACCCTCACAAACTCAGTATCGGTATAATTTGGAATTGCAGTAAATAGAGAAGTAACATCCATGGTTACCAAAAGACAATCAAAAGAAGCAGATTCAGCAGACCATTTTGTCAATCTCTTAAAAAATTGCTTAGTATCTACCAGTATATTCTCAACCTACTCCACAACAGGACATAACAGTCTCTCCACATATATGGAGAGAGGTTCTGTTGCCCAACTCCTCCCTGACACAATAGGTCTTATGGGGGGGTTGTTCAAAGTCTTATGGACCTTAGGAAGTCCATATATATAATCAGTAGTAAAGAATGTTCAACCATGAAATAATCAAATAATTCTTTTAACCTGATCTAAAATCACCTGCAGTCCTGAAAGATCGCTGTCATGAAACTGTTGAAAATGTATAGCAACTAGATTAACTTCACTAACCTTTCTAATATCCCTAACATGTTCCTTAAGCCTGACTGAAAAATCTTCTCTTTGTTGCCCCTATGTAGAATTTTCCAGACGGGCATTGAAGCCCATATATTACCCTTTTTGTTTCACAATTATATGGCCCCTGTTCCTGAAATTTAATACCATTAACGATATCAAACCTCCTCACCACAAATGGATACCCTGTACACCTCCCACATGGGAAGGCGCCACTTTCCCCCTCTCTACTGCTTCTTATTATCTTAGGCGTGTGGAATTTTCCATGTACAAAAAAGTCTCTGATACTTCTTCCCCCCATGAAAGAAATTCTCAACCTTTTGGAGTAAAGAAAATCTAAACTACTATATCTCTTTAAAATATCCCAAAAAATATTTAACCAAACTAGTACATTTTTCAGAGAATAATGTATATTTAGTAACAAAAGAAATAAATTCCCTTGATGCATTACTCTTAATAACATTCCCATTTCCTTTGCTTGATGGCATATTAACACTTTATTTCTTGTGGTAACTTTTCTTACAACTTCCCAAATAATTTTGCTTTCATACCCTCTATTTTGAAACATTTTTATAGTTCTATCGATCTCCTATTGACATTCTACTCTGTCATTGCATAGTCTGGATATTCTTAAAAATTCTCCATACTGTATAGATTCCATAGTGTGTGGGGGATGGCAACTCTCCCCATGCAACATATGATCTTGATGTTGAAACTTTCTATGAATTCTTGTTTTAATTTTACCATTCTGCATGCTTTCCACTATGATGCCTAAATAATTTACTTTATTACCTTTCTGTAAACCATCAAAACTGATTCCAAACCTATTATTATGCAACTCCTCAACAAATTCTGACACTTTTTCCAAACCTGCGTTACAAATAAAAATCAAATCATCAATAAACCTAAAGTATTTAACTACATTTATTAAAAAAAAATCACTCATATATATATATATATATATATATATATATATATATATATATATATATATATATATAGATATAGATATATATACATTTTCAAATAAGCCCATAAATAGATTTGCATACATGGGGGCAAAAGTTGCCCCATGGCTGTTCCTTGCAATTGCTTATACAGTTCCCCACTGAACTCAAATATATTATTATTCAAGCAAAACAGAACCAATTCTAGAATATAATGAGTGTTAGGGCTATCACCTAAAAATGTAACAACACCGCCAATCCAAGCCTGTGCTGTTTATTAGTGTACAAGGTAACCACATCTATTACTACAAAGTACATGTCATCTGTCCATCCTAGTTCCTTCACCTTATTAATAAAATCAAACACATCTCCAATATAGGAAGGCAACTTAATAACTTCAGTTACTAAGTACTAATGTAAAGAACAAGGAACATTATAGGAAAAGTAGTTACAGGCCAATACTATAGGGTGACCTGGTGGATCTTGAAGACTTTTATGTATTTTCGGTGGGTCTATATTACGTGATCGAAAATTCAGATTTTCGAACACGTAATGATCGACCCCAATAGAGCGAACCAGCAAAATGTTGAATGGCCAGAAAAAAATAAAAACTCAAACAAACCATTAAACTGCTTTATGCAGGGAGGCAAGGCCCCCTGCACCCTCCACACCCCCCACTACTTAAATATACCAACTCCGAGACCGCACTACATTGCAGTAAATGGAAATCTCCCCTTATGGAGATTTCCGTTTACGTGTTTGACATTCTGCTGTTTCACTCAATTGGGGTCGATCATTACGTGTTTGAAAATCTGAATTTTCGATGACATATTATAGACACATTTTCAGCGCACAAAAGAAATAAGCAATAGAACAATCCTTAACACCAAATGTGTATTTTACATCTTCATATGAAACATATTTCAACCTTAAGCCTTTATTTAAGAGTTCCTTGTATTCCTCAATTGCTTTATTATACACATCCAATCCTACCTTAGCATAAACTCTATTGTTACTCAAGTGATCATAATACATTTTTAAGTATTGACTAAAATGTAAAACATCTAGGTCCCCTCCTTGTCTGTCGGCTTAAACACCAGCTCTTTTCTGTTACTTTAATCATTCAACCTTAACCATTCAACTCTACTCAAGTTATATTTTATACTTCTTCTGCTTTTATTAAACAGATTGTGTTCTTTCTCTATACTAAAATTCAACATAGAAAAGAACTGTTGTATAATTTCATTTTAAAAGGGGGAATAAAGTCACTTTTATGACTTATACCCTCCGTATTGAACTTGCAGTATGCATTAGGCATCATAACAGAGTCTTCACTCAAATTTAATTCATCATAATCACTATAGTTACAATCTTTGTGACTTTTAAAATACTCTAATAAATGCAATTTACATATAAATTTTAAAAATTCCCCTTTTAACTCATATAGCCTTGGCAAAGCAGCGGCAATAAACTTAAGGCCCTTATTCAGGACACTTATTTCTACAGATATTAAATCATAACCTGACAGATTTACCACATAATCATTTTTACCATTTAAAAACATAGTCTCTTGTCCATAAATTTCAGTTCCATTTGCCTCATTTGTATGACCTGGGGTTAAAATTGGCTTCCTTATAATGATCCTGTCCATTCCATGTTCTTTTTCAACCTCCCCCGCGAAATGTATTTCTGCCACGAAAATTCTGCTGCATGTACATTTTGTTGTCTGCTCTAGGGATCCATGGATACTGTCCCTCACTTTCATTCTTCATCGAGAAAACTGCACTTTCTGCTGATGTATAGACGGTTTGATGGCGTCCTCCTGCTTCCTGTTCCCCTTCAAACCGCACCTGCTGACATTTCACATGTTGATTGGCTGAGGGTACAAATGCTCGATTGTATTCATAATCTCTCAGATACCTAGTTAATTTGGATGTCTTCCTTTAAATCACTTCTCATTCATACGAGGCCAGTTTCTCATTAATGCCCCTTAGGAGTTGTTCCAGCAAATAATTTCTAGTCTTTTGCAGGATATCACTACGTGCCATCTTTGTTTCCTCTTAAATTTTTTTTTCTTTTTAACATGTCCCTCTCCACTAGGATGAGTATCCAATCTATGCTGCACTTATGAGCAGCCACAACCCCGTGAGCATGGAACTGCTTGTCCTCTGGTATACTTAAGTTGAAAGGAGCCGAGGGTTTTTTTATTGATCTCAAACCCTCGGTGTTATATTCAGTTCCAAATATCTTTCAAGGCTCTGCAGGTTAAAAAATATTGAAGTCTCCTTAAAGAGTAATTTCTCTGCTTTATCAAGCAGTATTTCAATCTCTGGTGCTATTGAACTGTCCAGACTTTTTTCCTATAGCCATAAACAGATTGGTATGACTTTTTCTCCTCTCCTCCTCCCACTTATTAAAAATACTATTATTAAAATACCAGAAGAAGAGTCACACCATTTAGGCTGTTCATTATCATGGTTGTCTGATCATCCTGCAGAGCTCCCAGCCTCTCCTGCTTGAACCAGGAAACTTTCAAAACATCTTTGGGATGTAGCCATAGCTATTTCTCCAAATAATTGTGGTAAAGATGAAAAGGAATCACTGTCCATTCCGCTCATGTATATAAATACAACAAATCCAAAAAACCATCAAAATGCACCACCAAAGAGAAGAAGGCCAGTGATAAAAAGTATATTGAATTTATTACAACACAAGAAAATGAGTGTAGATTCTCCTAGAGCCTCGGCTTTACAAAGTCTTTACAGAGTAACACTTCTACTAATGCATATATCATTTATACATCTCTTACCAATAAAACAATTGTGTAATTAAACAATAAACTCATTAAAATTAAAACAGCCTTAACACAAGTCTCCCACTAAAGGAAACATTTTCAGTTGCAATCACTGTTGAGACATACAGGGAAAAGAGTATTGAATTTTAAAATTAAAATAGATTCCTTTTATGTAACTTGTTTTTAAAATCCTGGAGCAACAAGCATTCTTTTAGAACCTGATCTAAAATAGTCACCTGCAACTCTGAAGGATCACTGCCATGAAACTGTTGCAAATGTGTTGTTGATTCTCATACATTAACAGCGTTTATATCATGTTATCGAAAGATGAAAATAGCGAACGCTATTTAATCAAACCTAAAATATCTAAACCACATAATATCGAACATTCAGAACAGCAAATTTTTTCCTTGGGAAAAAATTTGCTATTCCGAAACACATACAAACAACACAAGCACACCTAAAAAAAACATCAATACACACGCATTCACTCATAATCCTACACCTAACCCTACACTAAACTATACATACACTGCTATCTATCCACTTACCTTATTCCAAACCCTAACCCAAAGGTCCGGCACTATCGTACACTCACCTAACCCGCGCCCTAACCCAGACTCACTTGACCCGCCCCTAAACCTAATTCATCTAACCCGCGCCCTAACCCTAACTCACCTAACCCACGCCCTAACCCTAACTCCCCTAACCTGTGCCCTAATCCTAACAACCACACAATCGCACACTTACCTGAACCTGACCCATAAATCTCCACCACACTGCTGTAAATAGCAAAGCCACAGAACTGACCAACCGAATTCTTTCTCTAGGAAAGAATTCAGTGTTCTGCAGCTTCGCTATTTTTAGCGTTCGATTAAAATGGGTCGATATTAGAACATTCGAAGTTTTAAAACTTCGATGTTCTGATATAGACCCCATTAACAGTCACTTTGGCAGGTGACAGGCAACCATTGAACTAATGCTCCTATTCAGTGACTATGGGTGCATGCTATTATCTGTATTTACTTTGCCGCTTTGCTGCTGTGTTTACTTTGCCAGCAGTCAAAATCGATAATGTATTAAACAAAATGTTGTACAACAGTTTGGCAGGGTATCCTTATAAAGTGTATTAACTATTGATTACAGTGTTGGCTGTTTCTCTCACCTTCTCTTGTCTTGATGCTGTGGTTGTCCATAAACAGAGTGGTTTGCTTGGGGTTTTCTCTTCTTCCCTCATTCTCTTTCAGCTCCTCATACTAGTTGGACCCCCTGTATGGGTTGCGACCATCTGTCACTTATGTTTTGCCCTTCAGTTTTCTCCTTTCATTCCTCCTGCTGTTGCTGGCTTCAGAATTGTTAGGTTTACAATAGAAGGCTTATCTTAAGAAACAGTAAGGAGGAGCAGATTATGCAGGGTAACCGAGTACTGAGACTAACTGGAGTTTTTTGCATGACCTGCTTTGCTGCCCTCTCTTCATCCAGTTCACTCAGCCGTAATCCTTCCCTCACTTCCTGGGCATGCCTTCCTCAATTATTGAGCATGCCTTCCTCACTTCCTGGGCCTGTCTTCTTCTTTACAGCCAGCCATCTTCCAACTGTACCTCTCAACAGCCCAGATGTTCATATAATGACCAGATTTTATTTCATAGTTTTGGTTTGTTCCTTATAAAATTCTTGGTTTCTTCATATCATACACATATGTGTATATATATATATATATATATATATATATATATATATATATATATATATATATATATATATATATATATATGGTCTATATTATAACAACAAACAATCAAATGATTGAACATTGTTATATCAAGCTCTAAAGTTTGAATTCACAAGACATCGAAGAACCAGAACAGTGATTTTTTGTTTTTCCCAGGGAAAAAAATCGCTGTTCCCAACAAAAAAAAAAAAAAAAAAGACATTAAAACATTGCATAAAGTGGGGGGCTTCACCCCCCACACCCCCCCTACTTAAATATACCAACTACGAGATCGCATTACAGTACCAAAAATGGCAAAGTGACGAAGCAGCCAAGCAACTTCTTTCCCAAGGAAAGAATTCGCTTATATGCCGCTTCATCATTTTGCCTTTTCAACATTTCAAGTTTGACCAAGACGCATTCGACAAAATGCATCTTCGGTTATCTGATAGGAACCCTATATATATATATCTATATATGCATACACGCACACACACACACACACACACACACATATATATATATATATATATATTATTATGTACATATAGATATATATATATATATATATATATATATATATATATATATATATAGAGAGAGAGAGAGAGAGAGTATCCAATCCACCTACAGCATGTTTTTGGGATGTGGGAGGAAACCAGAGCACCCAGAGGAAACCCACACGACCACAGGGAGGACATGCAGACTCCGCACAGAAGGCACCCAAGCCGAGGATCAAACTGGAGAGCCTCTTGCTGTGAGGCAGCAATGCTAACTGCTGCACCACCGTGGCCGCTCTATATAGGGGTCTACTTCTAATTTCAATATTTCAAAACTTTGAATTTCTTATGCACAAGACCATAAGATCGAAGTTGTGAAACTTTGTAATGTAAATAAAAAAATAATAACAAAAAATCTATTTTTTTTTAAGTTTTTGCAGCTAGGCAAGTCCAACTGCCTCTCCCTCCTTCTGCTAATTTAAGATACCATGTCTGAAATCACACTACAGTGAAAAAATAGTAAATATACCGTTCTGCACTGTACGGTGTCTCCATTTAAATGGTCTGAAGTTTCAAAACTTTGATGTTATGATCTCGACCATAAGAAATTTGAAGTTTTGAAACTTCAAAATTTAGAAGTAGACTCATATATATATGTATGTATATATATATATATATATATATATATATATATATATATATATATATATATATATATATATATATATTACGTATACATATGATATTTTTGGGAAGTGAGGAACATTTTGTTTTCAGATCAAAATGGCCTAGCAGGGGTACATGTAGGCAGTAAGAATGGTGAGGCTTTGCTTTGTTTTGGCTTGTATATTAATTTCTGGACTATGAATAGTTGGGTGTAAGTGAATTGCTTGGGTAATTCATGCTGATTAAGCTTTTACAGGACTAAACAGTGATGCTTTCTGTTTGATGAGTTAGTGGTAAATGTTGCTATTTTATAGTTGCATTATATAGTAGTTTAGTTTATTTTTCTTGAAAGTTTAAAGGTTAAGTAGCATTGAAGAGCCATATAGTAAACAGGACAGCAGCAATGTAGAGACCAGGAGTTTCCTGGATGAATCAGTTAAGTATTTTTTTGTTCTACGGAGTGTCCCTAATTTTTAGTAATTTTTTTTTTGAATAAGCGAATCCTATTGGCTTGGTATGGTGAATGACTTCTGTAGTGGTGTTATGAGACGCTGTCATTGAGAAATTTTGTTTGATATATGTACGAGATTTGGGATGGAATAGCAGCTTCCTTGTATGTTTTTTTTTTTTTTTGATTGAGTAGAAGTAGAGAGTAACTGAGCCAGCTTTCAACTGATGAAAATTACACTTGGGGAAGTGTTGTGGAGTAATTAGATTACTGTCAGAACAGACTAATGTGGGGTCATTAGCTTATTATATGAGAGATGCTTGATGTTTGTTGGAGTATAGGCTGTTGGTAAATATGTTGAAAAGCAGCTGCCCCACTATGGAACCTTGGGAAACACCTGTTTTGACAGGTAGGAAGGATGAGTAAGAATTAGTCAACTGGAAATGTACCTGTAGAAACAGATGTAGATGTTTGATATGCCAAGTGAAGACATTTGTTTTAGAACAAAGCTATGGGAAACATTACTGAAGGCCTTGGACAGGTCCAGAAACATAACAGAAACCAGTTGGCCTTTGTCTTTGGCAAACAGAGCTGTGGTAGTACTATACCCTGGTCTGAGACTATGTTTTGTCGGGATAAGGGGGTTGTTTGTTTGTAAATGAGTCATTAATGGATTGTGAATGCATTTTTCAACAATTTTAACAGACGGGAGAGAATGGCAATGGGTCTAATGTTGGATATATTATTGGAGTTGCCTGCCTTGTAAAGTACAATGACATGAAATTTTTTTTCCATAAGGCTTAGACATGTGATTCCTAGATAGATCTAGTAATTACAATTGATACTAGAAAGTAAATTGAACTGGCTGTTATTTTTAAGAAATCACCAGGAATTTCATATGTAGCTAGTACACTCAGTTTAATTTGTTTGAGGTGTTTCTTAATTATTTTGCTAGATATTGTTTGAAAGGAGAAAGAGTGAGTATTAATGGAGCTGGGAAGTGAGACTGAGTGGGATGTGCTCAGATTATTAGAGGAGGCTGATGTGTTTTGAGTTTTGCTGTGAAGTAGTTTAACAATGATAGAGAGAAAGTGATAATTGAAAGTGTTAGCTGCACCTTCCAGTGAGTAATGTGGGTTGGGGTTTGGCAGTGAATGTTCTATTAAACTATTAATTTTTAGCAACATTAGTTTTCTTTGGAGCTATATGTTCTATTACTGTGGTGCCAAGTGAGACATTTTTTGTGCTTGTGCTTTGGTTCTTGGTTGATTTTGCACAAACTGCTTTACATTGGTTATTGCAGTTTGGCTGTCCATTTGAACCAGGTTGTAGTATTTTTTTAAATAATGGTGGCCCAGAATTGTCTACAATTTTTACAGCATCAGTTCTGCACATTGCAGTAATAAAGTTTCTTTTCAAATTTGATCTGGCATTTGACTTTATTTTGCAAATATTTATATAGCTGAAGATTGTTTTCTGTTTTATTACTGAGCCATGGCTTTCAGGCTGTATCTCTATTCCTCATTAATTTCCTGGTAGTAGGAGTGAGGCAAGAAGCAGGGTTATTTTGACTCTTTTAAGTCTACAGGGAGGTTCATGCGGATTAGCAGTTCCATAAACATCTTATTAAAATAGAAAACAGAACATCTAGTGGCAAGATAATAGGATGCTCCAGTTGTGAGATTGTAGGGAGGTGTTAAAACAATTGTGGGTCAAAGTTGTTAATGTTGTGAGATGATTTATGTGTGTGTTCCCCTGGGGAAGTATAGCTTTCTCTAGCAGCATATATGGGCAGATGGTCACTAAGTATGCTTGCTAAGGTGCTGTAGGACCTTATATCCTTATGATAACTTGTTAATAACCATTCCAGGGTGGTCATTTTACCATTTTTCAGGTTCATTCTGGTAGGATCACTGATATGTTTGTAGGTTCATAGGTAAATACTAGGTTTGGCTGGCCTTGCGGCCACTTTAAGCATGACCAGTCTCCTCTTTTTGTGTTTAAAATAACCTATCCCATTTTGTTATAGATGTGTATTCCATCCCATGGTCAAAAAATTATATATTTCTCCCTAATGAGAATAACCGGGATCATACCATAGATAATTTGAGATGCAGCGTTTAGGAGCTACATCTGTCCATTAGTACAGGGGGCAGTCCTGGGGTAAATTTTTTGTTTCCTGTCCATAGATCTAAGTTATGGTTGAAAATGGGCAGGGACAAACTTTGTTTTATATGCATGGGGAGTCTATTCCACAGCAGCGGTATCCTCTGTGAAATATACCTGTCTCTCCAAACTATTTTGCTGATGTCACGGATAAGGTTTTGATCCTAAGAACAAGTATTTCTGATGCCATTTTACTGATGATATGCAGTAAATACATCAGTAATGGGTGAGAGGATGCCCTTAAATGCCAGACACAGGTCACTTCTTAGCAGGCTGCAGGATACCATGTATAATGAGTCGATCCATGTAGGACATATTTTTTAGTCCATGTATCCTTTTAGTAAGGTATCTCAGTGAGAGTCCCATCTGTTGCATGTGCTTAGACAGATACATCCCAATGGGGGGATTATATTCAATGACTGGCTTAATTAGGGCTGAGTAAAGATGGACAATAACATCCCTAGATCTAGATTCAATTACTTTTTTTCTAAGCTGTGCAATATAGAATGACGTTCTTGCAACAATAGTCACATGATGGTCAAAACTTAGGTCACTGTCCACATAAGTTCCTAAATCTCAAACAAATGGGTCAAATTTAGAAGCGTATTGTCAATGTGGCAATTCCCTAGGATATATGACATCCCAAAGGATACAGTAATGCATTTTTGGCATTTAGTTTCAGACAATGATTTTAATACCAGTGATTTATTTGAAACAAACAATCCTACAGGATGGCTAAGTCATTTGGGGATTCATTGGCTGCGTTTAGCTTGCTGTCATCTGCAAACATAGTCAGTCAGAACCCTTTAGTATTAACTTTTACTTCAGAAAAGTATATGCCAAACAGGCGAGGTCCCAGCACAGAACCCTGACAGACTCCAGTGGTGACTAGTCTCTTTGAACAAGTAACTTCCCCTATTTTGATTATCTGCATTCTATCTATGAGTCAGTTGGCAATCCAGCAGGTGACATGGGGGCTTTATTCACAGTTTATTTAGCTTTTCTACTATGCCTGAGTGGGGACTTGTGCCAAAATAATTGGCTAGATTGAGGTATGTGGTATGTACTGTATTGCCTTCATCCATTGCTTTTGTGAAATTTTCAAAAAAAAAAAAATCACCATGCTGAGTAAGTATGACTAGCCCTTGACAAATCCAAGCTAAGATGGGGCCAGTATCTGATTATTTAATTCCATGATAAGTATTTCTCTGGCTTTGCGTATGAGGTCAGTCAGACGTATGGGTCTGTAACAGCCTGTGATCTGTGGAAGGTCTCCCTTTTGCAAAGGAACACTGCGGCTGCTCTTCATTTGCTTGGCACAAAACCTGCATAAAGGCTGAGACTGAACAGTGTTGTTAGAGTGTGGCTAAATCTTGCTTCATGCTGTTTAACATGTATCTAGAGATATTCTCAGTGACCATTAATGGAGTATTTTTAGCTTTTGATAGCACTTTTAAGACTTGGTCTTGGGTGAAAACTAGAGGTAAGCCAGTTTCCAGTATATTGTGGTAGAAGATGGAAGAAACTGTACAGATTTATAAAAGAGGTTGTTATCTCAGAGGTGAGACTTGACCAGCTGATGCTAAAACAACCTAGTGTAATTGTCTCTGTGTGTACATTATCATATATCCAGAACAGGATGTGCTGATATTGTCTCCAAGTGGGATATAAAGGGCTGCCATACATATTGTTTTATATGCATTAAGTTTTAAATGACCTAGAAATAGTTTGGAGTTGAGGAAGGAGGGTTTGGTAGATGGGAAAGGTGAGAGGTTTATGCTCTTACATTACATTTTTCCTACTCCTACTGATTTTTTTGTTTACTCTATGAGTGCTGTGGATGTTAAAGATGGGAGGTTATTTCTGTGCTACTGATACTCAGTTTTAGCCATGACTCTATTGCTAATACATCAGGGGAGTGATATTTTATGCATGTGTGTATTTCTGGGATTTTATTTACAATGCTTCTGAGGTTCATATGGAATAAACTGAGTTATTTGTTGCTGTTTCTTATTTTTTTGGGAGAGGAGTTTAGGTTTTCAGACAGGGTTGATTCATTATTTGTGGAGTGAGAGTGCCCTGAGTTGGGATGAATGTCACATGCTAGCAGTAGATTCAATAGTACACTTATATGAATGTGTTGCTTTAAATTTTGTGGTGATAGTGCCTTTGATCTGTTTTGGAGGTATATAAAATTTTAGGTTTAATAAGGTTAGTTTAGTGAAGTTTATATAAGTGGAGACCTATATTGAACAGGATGGATGAAGGGGTTACATTGTCTTTTGGTAGCAGGTGAAGTATTCTAGGAGTTATATTTGGTAAAATGTAGAGCAAGTTAATAATATGAGTAAGAGACAGGTTAAAGTGAGGCACTGTATTATAGTCAGCAGGGGGAATTTAGGGAATGGGTTGTTAAGGACAGCATATTTAGATGGTGAAGAGTAGAGAACAAGTATTGTCAGTTACAGTAACAAAGAAATGTAAGAGGATATTATTGGTCGGTTAGGTTTTGGTGGAAAGTTGTTGTGGATTGGTAGCATAGTTTTATACGTAGGTCAAAGTATTTGTCAGTTATAGTAATTTGGTGATGTAAGAAGTTGTTATTGGTTATGGAGGTTTTGGTAGGAGGAAGCTGTTGTGGATTGGTAGTATGTTTGTGAGGGTGGAGCTACGGAGAAAATTAAAAGTAGAGAAGGTGAGGGAGGGTGAGATATGGGATAGGGTCAAGGAGAAGAGAACTCATCGAGGGCAAACAGAACAGGTTGTACCTGACAGTATTGTAGTTTGGCAAAAAAAAAAAAAACTTCTGAGAAGATTTCCTAACTGCAGAAAATCATATTTATTCAGTTTCACTTTTATGTGTTTGCATTACTCAAAAATGTGTAGTTTAACTTCATTACTGTTAAAGGAAGGGTTACAGCGGTATAACAAGAGATACTGAAGATATATAGTATGTGAGTGGGTCGGGGGAGACTGATGCAGTATTAGTGGGAGGGTAACTAACAGGCAGATTATATTTGAAAAAGGCATTATTAAATTTGGACCAGACCTGGCGAGTTGGTGCTGACTCCATCTCAAGTTGCATGTGCATACATACAGTGGTAAGTACAGCAATAGGTCAAAACACCAATAAAATTCTTTGAGACGACATAAGAATATCTGCAGCAGTTATTTAAAAAAATAACATACAGGGCTGTTAATGCAAGTTTAAAAACATTCTTATCCTCAATTTACAATTCAGACACTGTTTTTCTTTTATCTTACTTAGGGACTCCTCTCATAGTTGGCAACAATGCACATTAGGCGGGAGAGAGAAGTGTGGCTGCTTGATAGCTGGGGGCTGACAGTGAACTTTATCTACAACAATATGCGAAAGGAGTGAAAGAAAAAGAATTAAATATTTGAGAATACATTTCTATTGATTAACTAATGTAGTGTAAATGTAATAGAGAAAGGTAGACTGTGTTAGAAAGCCAGCCTTCTCTACATACCCTCTTAAATAGCTTTTGTCAAAAATATTGACACACCAGCAACCTGAAAAACTTCATGGGGTGGTAGTAAAGATGGGGCTTAAATCTAAAAATCATGCAGACTTGAGTTAATCTAGAAAAGGCTACAACTTTTTTTTTCGGGGAGGGTACCTGTAGATATTCCCTTCCTAAACTACGTTATATCACTATAATGGGTTGCATCAAATGTGATAAGTTTTGTAATCAATACAAATATGTAACAGTAGTGCATATTTAAAACAACTTAGTCTTCTCAGCAAACATCATGAATATATAGCACATAACTATAAAGACTTAATAAGTTCAACAAGAAAATAGGATGCAAGCAGCATATATTGTATCATTATATACTGACAGTAAAATATATGCAAATAGATGGAACTAGTAAAGTTTGATTACTGCCAGTATAAACGCTGTTGCTTGTGAGTATAATGAGGTATAGCATTACATAACCAAGTATCCAGCATGATCTTATGGACATCAAAAATCCTTTCTTTATTGTAAGGGATGTCACATGTTAAAAGGGAGAATGGCATGATGCCATTGTGACCGAAGATTCAAAGAACTAAAGGCAAAAGACAGACAGTGGAAATGGGATACCAGACATCCAGACACAAGATTCAGCATTGCAGTAGATAAAACATAAAATGAATGCAGCCAACAAGAAGACTATCATCCGGTGAAGGGCAAAACATAATGGGCAATTAACTCAAGTAACTCTGGATGACCTAATTGTAGGTACAATCACGCATGCAGCATTTGCAGTAGAAGACACCCAACTGTAAGATGTTGGCAAAAAGTCCTCAAAGGTGCTCCTAGTTTAAGCCAAATCCAAAACAAGAGTCAAAATGATACTGAGTTTGCACTGGCTAGAGGTAAAACTTATTTTTGTGGCTTCAGCAGAGCCTGCAATTTTTGTAGACTCAGATAACCTCCACTGGAACCATTCTCCTATCAAAACACAGGTTCTCAAAGAATTTTTATTCACTGCTCAGACCAAACAATGGCCACCTCATGTTTAAGGTTTCACTATGGTTTCTCCTTAAGTTCCAATATGCAGAACATGCTTCCATGATGCAAAAACTTTACATTAATTAATAGTATGGAATATATAGTACAGGAAATCATATCTAAATAAATCCAGTTTGGTTATATCAAAGGTCTGTTTTCAGCACCCTGTTTAGATCCTTTCATTATTTGCCATCTAGGCTTGGTTCCCAAAATGAAAACAGGCAAGTACTCCTTAACTGACCATCTATCACACCCTGAAGGACTATCATAAATAACGGCGTAGATAAGAAAGATTCCAGAGTTCAGTGTACATAACTAGAAGATACAGTAGCCATCATAAAAAGACTTAGTGATCCATGGATTGCAAGAGTAGACAAAGTCTGCATTTCACCTTTTACCTATCTAACTACAGGACTGATAGATGTTAGGCATAGAATTCATGATTACTAACTTTTATGATACACCCATGCCAATGGGGTGCTCAGTATCTTGTTTGGTGTTTAATTGTTTTAGCAAGACAATTATTTGGTGCTGGAAACAGTTGGATTCTTCCTTTCCTGGAGTCCAATACTTGGCTGAATTTTTTATCATGGGAGATAGGGAAACACAAACCAGAGAAGGTCTACAGGCATGCATCAAGTTATGCAAATTTTAGTGGTTCCATTAGCTGAGTGTAAGATGGAAGGACCATTCAAGGTATTAACATTCCTGGGCATTGAGACAAACACCACACAAAGCATTTTTTGTCTACCCAAATAAAAGATCAAATGGTTTTCATGGCTGGTAATGGGTTTTTGAATTGGGCAGTTCATGGAGCTGTTAGGACCTCTGTATTTTCCCTGCTGATCTATAGCACTTGGTTGAACCTTTACTAGGCCCTCAGCAGACCTTTCACAGGGAGGTCATAAGAATCACCACAGGGTTAGGATCAGCAGTGGAGTCAAAGAAGATCTCATCTTCTCATCCTGGTTCCTCTTGTATTACAATGGCATGTTCTTTTGACAGGGTAATTGAGTATTAAATGAAAACCTATAATTGTTTTTGGATGCTTTCAGTAAATTTTCTATGGATGGTTATTTCGATAAACATTGGTTCTCTGGACCCTCTCCAAAAACTGGTCTTAGTTTAGGAGGAAACACATTACATTTTTAGAAATTTTCTATATATGGGTCTCAATCCATGTATGGCAAGATCAACTTAGAAACAAATGTGTTGTACTTAGATCAGACAATCAAGCAGAGTAGTCAAAGTTCATACCAAAACGTTTTCAAAACAATTCTGGATTAAATCTGTTTTAAGGCTTCTGATGCCCATTTTTTTAAATATTAACAGGTACTTCACAGCAGCACACCTTGATGAATTTAAGAATAAACTAGCTGGTGCACTTTCTCAGTTACGGGTTAATCAGTTCCAATGGTTGGCTCCTCATTCAGAATCCTTCCATACCCCAATAGCAGAAAGAATTTGGATGACTGGAGAAGGATAACAAAATTTTAGTTTTGGAATTCTTGGTCTAACAGTACCAAAGAAAACATACATCTCTGTTATTAAATAATTTATTGAATTTTTTCACAGATACGATAGGCAGGATCTTCATTGGCCTTATCAGACTGTTTTACGCTGTCTTCATTGCGGCAAAGTGTTTTGCACTGAGTACAAGCAGACTCCACTTATCATCTTTAAGTTTGTTTGCCAGGATATTCAAAGTTCCTAACATTAACAAACACTGGACAGCAGCCAGATTATTTAAAGGGTAGGCTATTTTTAGGAGTTCAAAATACAACAGAAGGCAGCCCATGGGTTTAACATTATATCATTCATTCTTCACAGTCTGTATGCTCTATCTGACTCATATTACAACTATTGCCTCTGGGCTACATTATTCTTGTGGTTATACTTTGACTTTGAAGCTTTCCAAGTCAGTGAATTGATTGGTAATCTTAAATAGTCAGAGGTAATTTTTACTAAGAAGGGAGTTCTAATTTAACGGGCATCTAGGCTTACTAGTGATCAAAGAGCATTCTCTAAAGCTGTATCTAGTTTGAATGCAGAGATTTTACAGAGGGAGTATTCTGAGAAAGAACAACACTGTTTTTTGACATTAGATAATATTGATAGAGAATGAAGGGGTTGACTATATATATTTAGAGGCAGCACAGGGACTAGGTTATATCAGGCGAGACATGATGGTAATGTTAGGAGATCGAGGATGGTACTGTCTTTTTCTTCAGATATAAGCAAGGTCTGTGATATAATAAGGAGTAATTGGCACATACTTGCAGGTGATGAGAGGTTCAGGAATATAATAGGTTTAGATCTGACCTTTTGTTTCAGGAACAAGAAATCCTTAAAAAGATGGTTATGCTATAAACATAATACAGTTAATAAGTTGAGTTCACAGAGGGTTGAAATTTTTAGCTGTAGGTCTTGTAGTATATGTCCTTACATGGAAAACGGCAATGTTTTTGTGCATCCTACCACCAGGAAGGTGCATGTTTTCTTTATATGCAGACTACCCTAGCAAAAATCTGGTATACCTGCCCAGATGCAGGAAATGTCCAATGTTTTATGTAGGCAAAATGAACAATTCACTTAGAGAACATGTTCATGAATATCTTTATGACATCTATAAGAAGGATGAAAATAATGCTTTAGCTAGGCATGTTATTAAAGAAGGGGACGGACATAGTTTTATGTTTTTAGTTTTGCAACTTGTGTTTGGTGATTTGAGGTTAGGGGATGAAACAATGGAAATACATTGGATTATTAACTTACAGTCAGATAAATGCTATGGTCTCAATGAAACTGTTTCATTCGAGCCCTACCTCAAATCAAATGGTTTGTTTAAATGATTTGAATGGTTACTTTGTATCAGAATGTATTTAAATGGTAATAACTGTATCAATTTTAGTTTGTGGTCTGATGAAGCATTTAGAGTAGATGTGAAAACAGTTTGCCTTTATATGTGCATACTGCACATGTGTGAAAGTGAAAAGTTAGAAAGGACGTTTTCCAGTTTTTGTAAAGTCGAAAAAAAAATGCTTTGAATGTGCAATGAGCGAATGAACAGTGACATTCACTCATTGCAGATTCTGCAATTTGGGTGCAGATTGCACTATAGTGGGGATCGGGAAATTAACCCTTTCCTCACTGTAGTGCGATCTGGGAGTTAGAATATTAAATTTGGGTGGTGGGGTTGCAGCCGCCCACATGGGGGGTGCAGGGGGGCTTGCCCCCCTGCATTACATTGTGTGTTCAACATTGGAGTTCGAAACTCAGTGAATCTGTAGTTCGATTTGCTGAGTTTCAAACTTTGGTGACATTCGACATGCAGAATTCGTCATTTCGGTTCACACAACAGGCCGATAAAGGTAAACTGTGAAAATGCTTACCTATGTTTTAATAAAAGCTTTTTGTTTTAAGTCATGCTGCACTCTCGTTCCATTTTATTTGTTGAATTTAAGTATTTTTACAGAAGGGTTTGCTTTCCTACCAGTGTTGGTTAATTTCTGAAGAGTCCTCATTTGGATTCCCAGATCCTAAACATGCCAAATAGGTTATGGCCATCAGATTACTTTACAGAGAAGTGCTGACATCCTCACTGGTCCTGTTTTGTGGAGGAGAACACTCAATAAACTAACTCCATACCATAGCAATAGCAAATTTGATGTTTATTAACAGTGAAGGTTGTAAGATTACCATCAGTGAACTCTCCAACTGACTCAAGTGAGTTTAAAAGTACTTAGAAATTTGTCCCAGCCATTATTTTTCACACTCATTCAGAATTTATTGGTCATCCAATTTATCTGTTTCAGAACAGTCTGCTGAAATTATCAAAAGTTTAGGCGGGCGGCCCCCTGAGATATATATATATATATATATATATATATATATATATATATATATATGTATATATAAATATATTTATATATATATATATATATATATATATATATATATATAAATATATATATATATATATATATATATATATAATACACACACACACACACACACACACACACACACACACACACACACATACACCACCCTAACTATAACTAATATCACACAAATTTCATTTGCTTCCAGGAGCAAGGACCATCCTCATTATAGGGCATTCCTTCATTGCACAAGCTCAAGCCAGATCTTCAATCCAACCCAATAGCTCAGACCTTGGGTTAGACTGAACCAATTTCAAGTTCAATTGGAAAGGAATTCCTGGATTATAATGGAGTCAATCATTTATTCATTTTCCTCAGATCGTTCAACAAACAAGATCCCTGCACACAATCATTCTTCACATGGGGGAATAATTTAGGGATTATACCTATGAGATATCTTATGTACTGCATCCTTTGGGAATTTAGCAATAATTAGACATGTTCCCTCAAATATTGGTAGTATGGTCAGCTATCATACCCAGATTAAACTGAACAGGAGACCCCAACCTGTGAGTTCTAAAGAAAGCCAGAAGGCTGTTTAACCACAGAGTATCAAGAACAAGTTCTCTTCTAAGTATTTCTGCAATTGGGCATCATGAGCTTTATGACATGAATTCTGTTTTGTATAAAAAAGATGGCGTTCATCTGTCAGAGGCTGGTTTGGACTTATTCAGTTAAACTTTACGTTTTTTCTTAAAGGAACATTGTCAAGCCTGCAGCAAGCAAGTGTAAGTACAAAACACTGTAATTTCACGAGTCATATAAAGTATCGTTACTATTTGGCAAATAGTACCCAGTCAGCTAATTTCATTAATAAAGAATCATAATAGAAGTAAAAAGGGGAACAGGTTGATTCCAGCCTAGTGGGTGGCTCTTTATGAGCTCAGCCCCCATCCCATTTTTGTTTATATGTCTCCTTGTTTGCCTTGCTTGATAGTTTATAAGCACACAATTCAGTTCATAATGGAGTTGTGCAGGCAGTGCCAGGATTTATTGAGTTATGGGTTTTGTAATTCAAACTATTT
>NC_056733.1:29251946-29449446 GCF_019279795.1 Protopterus annectens | reverse complement strand
CAAATGACAAGTTCAATCATTTGTATTCACCAACGACCCCTGTACTTATCAACTGAAGCCACATCTATTGCCTTGTAACTGTCTAATAAAATAAAAATAATTTCCAGCAATGATTTATTTTAACACAAACACCCCCACAGACACACACATATTGAAAAAACTATTAATATTAGCCACCTGTACAACCGTGACTGTAAACCTCACATTTGATTGTGATTAAATTAATGACTGACTACATAAATTACTGCCAAGGAAGAAGGTAAGTTTTCATCTTACTGAAGGTAAGTCTGAAACTCTGGGTTTTGTCATTATGCACTGATTGCAGTCCTTATATATCTGCCAAAAACATGCAGACATCATGATAAACAGACCAAAATATTAAGCAAATTCAGCCATTTTACAAAATCAGAGACAGCTGGGAGCAACTATGTCAGCTGTAAATACATATATATATATATATATATACATATATTTATATATTAGCACAGACACGGCCATAAATTACAGCCACTTGTTTTACTGCACACCATAGAGCTTTGATTGCAAGTAAATGAAAGAATAAATAACTCACACAGGAATGTATCTCCTTCGATAACTGCCATCAGAATATAGAGTGCAATCCCCTCCATAAACCTTTCAACCCTCCTAGTTCAAGAAGCAAAGCAAACACTAAAAAAAAGGAGAAAAGGACCAAAATGAAGAACAGATGTTGATCTCACATACTTAGAAAGTTAATAAAATAATAGGCTTTACAACAGCATGTTTTGTCTGAAGGCTGTTGTGTTTGAAACAAATGTCTGTCATTATTTAGTAACCAGTCCTCATTCATTGCCAGAACATGCATGCACACATGCACACACATAGGTTACAAGGAGCAGACCAAAAATCAGATATATTCTGCAAAATCAGGGACAATTAAGAGCATCTTTGACATATATTTTACATAAACACATACATATGTACACAGACACACTCAGACTCACACACATGATCAAACAAATGAATAAATACATAAATAATAGTACATGAATTTGTTTCAGCTTTATACTGACAGAACCATGCAGTGCAACTCAATTCCCTCCCTTTCTACATACATTTATTTACACACACATACACACACACACACACACACACACACACACACACACACACACACACACACACGCGCGCGCGCGCGCGTGCACATGCACACACACACAAACATGCCCACACAATACCTCTCAATTGTCCCTGATTTTGGATCATACTTTTGCTCTGTCCCTCCTAAATTGTCCTGGGGTCTTGGGGGAAAAAAGCTGGATTATACTCAAATAATGATAGTCACTTTAGTTATAGACTTTTTTTTTTTCCTCAGAGAGCAAAATGTTTCTTCACACTATCTCATTCTCTCAACTTTTAAAGTTGCTACCTACTAATTTTGAAAAGTGCCCATAAGTTGCCTTATATCTTAGAGTACCTACAATTTTGGTCTTGGCTAGCAGCACACATAGACTAGTCCTTCTTAAATATAAATAAATAAATGAATGAATGAATAAAGAAAGAAATACATATATAAATAAATAAACAAATAAATTAATAACATGTTACCATAAAAAATATACTACACATGCCTTCATAAATCCAGGTCACCATCCACTTTCTTCCCTTTGTTCAGGCTGCCGAGATCATATAAGGCAGCTTGTACCAATAGGAAGTAACCCTCACAGCTTCATAAAGCAGCCCCATCCACTTTCTCTGAAGTGGTGTTTTTGTACTGCTACAAAAATGCAATAAGACCTGTGATAACACAGGCCTGTTTTTCAAATCATCCCTGCAAGAAAGCCAATATATTTTTTAAAACAATGCAGAACTCCATAGAAGTTCCATTTCCATGAAATGGCAGTCATGACTAAATTTATTATATTTTAAATGAAAAAGAAAAAAATGATAGTTAAAACTGAGCTATATTTTTTGGGAAGGGCTGCAGACCAGAAACCTGTACCAGAGGCTGCTCCAGCTTTTGTTCACCTTCTTGGCTATGAGAATTGACCAGCAATCTTTGGTTAAATTTAAAGTTGAAAAAAAGCCTCGCTTTATCCAAACCTTTAGCCAGCTCGTCCTATCAGAGCATGGGATAATATCAAATTTCGAAATACAATTCAGCCCATCAAGCTTTCGAAATTGTACAATGGATATATTTCATTCACTTTTTGATTCGTTTGGTACTCAAAGATTTTCTGTACCTTTTCCCTAACCGGTTGGCTTTGAAACTTTGGTTGGTATTACTTTGAAGTCGCATTCTGATTTGACAGAGTTTCTGAACTGTGCTGGATCAAATAGGCTGTGCAAAGCAACTCTGAAGAAAAAATAATTTCGCAGTATAGATTCTTTAGCTTCTCCTTACTGGAACCTTGGTAATATCTCATCAGTTTGACTTCTGAACATGCTGTGAAAGGCTTTACTTCCTCTACAAACATGCTCTCTACAGAAACTTCAGTTTATCTTTGTTGCTTCAAACTGTGGTATAAGTGATTTGGTTTTCTTTTTCTATGTTGTCTCACTCAGTAGCTTGTTTACCTTTCCTAGTTAAACAAAGGGTCATTGCTACATGCTGTTGTTAGCAGTTGATAGTAATACAGTTTGTTTCCTGTTAAAACTCTCTAAAATGAGTATTTTTATCACACGCTCTCCTTTGTGTTTCTTGAACTTTTTCCATATGGTGTTTTACTATAGGTGTTATAGATTCTAACCAGCCCTGCCTGCAAAAATGCTTTAGCATACTTTTTAAAGGAAGTTGGTTCCTCCTCCTCATGTGTTTCTTTTACTATACACAGCAATCCCCCAGTATTCCTACCATACAGCATTTCAGATGGAGTGAACCTAGTTGAGGACTGGTGTACTTAACTTATGGCAAAAAGAAGGTATAGCAATAGCCGGTCACAATTTCTCGCATCCTGCTCTATGACATCACTTAGCATGAACCTCAAGGTGTTAGTAAGACATTTATTTAGCCATTCTGTTTAAGGGCAGTATAACGATGACCTCATTTCTTTAACAAAAAGTATGCCTCATTCCAGACATGAATAGGATGTCTCAGTATGCAAGATTTGTTTTGAAATTCAACTGTAGAAAAGCAACCATAGTATCTTAGTGTAGAGTTTTCATTGACTCTTTGAAAGGATACTGCGTAAGGAAATTTATTTGCATAATCAGTGATTACTGGGATATACTTTTAGCCCTTACTCACTTTTGCAGTGGTCCATCTGTGTCCATTGTTTCAGAGAAGACGCCAATGATTGGTAACGCTATCAAAGTACTCTCAAACCCTGGGGTGGAGTGCTGCCCTCTTGCCATTCTATACATGCAGTACAAAAGTTAAAATTTTCCTTCATTATGCCTGACCAATAAAATCTGGTTAAAATCATAGCCTTGGTTTTATCCATCCCTGATTGACCACCCAAAATGCAGCTATGTGCTAACTTCATTGCATATATTATAAATGGCTTTGGAACTAACATCTGGCTCAGTATCCATTCCTAGTTGTTAATCGCCTTGTAGAAAAAGATACTTTCTAGTCTGAAACATGAGTATGATGTGGAGCCATTCTGTTTATTTATCCTGCCACTTTTCATCTGTAGTTAAAAGACAGATGTAGACCTCTTATAGAGACAAGTGATGAAAATTTAGTAAAAATATAAACAGAAAGAATATAAGAAAGAAAATAGAATTGTGTTAGAATATTCAGTTTGCAACAAAATAGTGTGGGGAAATGTAGGGGCAGACCCCTATGTTTAAATAAAAAAAGGAAATAATATGAATGCATGTTTAGAAAAATGAAGTAAAGTTAAAAGGAGTTTGAAACTAAAAGAGACATTCTCATGTGTGAAGTGCAGATAATTTTATGGTAAACAGTCTATATTTTGAAAATAAGTAAATATACGCTAAGGCAACACGCTCCAGCAAAAATAAGGTAAAAATCAATGTCATAAACGGAACGTGAGGGCCTGTAAACTTTCTAATTACCAAATCTCTGTAGTATCACCAATGAGGTATCAGCAGCAAAATAAAATATGAGCAGCAAGATAAAAGTCCATAGCTGAGCAAACTTCACTTCTTATACTGTGTTGGATATAAGAAGTGAAGTTTGCTCAGCTATGGACTTTTATCTTGCTGCTCATATTTTATTTTGCTGCTGATACCTCATTGGTGATACTACAGAGATTTGGTAATTAGAAAGTTTACAGGCCCTCACGTTCCGTTTATGACATTGATTTTTAGTCTATATTTTGAGCTTGAGGATACGGAAAAAAACATTGTCAAAAGTGATCACTATAACTGCAACTCAGAAGGAGTTGTATATGCTGCAAAATGCAATACATGTACAGTATTTTACTTTGGAAAGACTAAAAAAAATTGATGCTCATTGTTAGGGACCATTCTGTGATATTAAGATAAGAAATAAATATAGCGTACTGTATAAACACGCTGAAAAATGCAAAAATGGTATAAATATGCATTTTTTTGTCTTAGGTGAAACTGAGCTTAATGAATGTATGGGTGATCTAGAGACTAAACCACAAAAATGGAAATGATGTGCAGACTGAGTTGGACGTTTACCTTACTCCTTTATTAAATAAATTAGTGAATATAAAACTTGAAGCTGGAAATAAATAACATATATGCTGAATGTAGATATGTTTGCTCCTTCACAAGGAGTGCCTTTTTTAAGATATTTTATTTCATGTTTTAATATAAGATATGTGTGTGGTCTGAAATTATGAGATTGGGGGAGTTTTACTAAATGACTGATATTGAAATTAGTCATATGGTTTGTGAAAATTTCTGTTTAAAGATGTTAATGATGTTTAAATGCAGTTTGATGAACTGTAGTTTAATGTGTATTTTTGAAAGCACAAAATCTGTTTAAAAAAGTGGTGTTTACTGTTAGTAGTTGGGTGGACTCCATTTTGTTGTTTTATTGTTTTTATGTGTGGTGTCAGGTTGCCTTTGGGAGTCTGTGTTACAAGTATATACATTGCAGGAAGGCCAGTGAGAAACCTCCTCCTAAAAATGGTGTTGCAAAGAAGTAATTTTATTGCAAAGTCCCACAAAAACAGTGAGAAGACAAACATGTCTGCAAGGTTGTAACAAAACACAAATTTACATAAACAACCTTTGGCCCAACTGTATTAAGCAATGGAAACTCCTCCTAAAAAGCATATTCTGATCTATTTTTCATTATTCTATACAACAAAATAAAAAAAAATCACCCAAAAATGAAACAAAGGTAGTTAGACTAATAAGTCAGAAATCAAATTGGTAATCTATTGTTATGGTGAGTTCCTCATGTGTATTATCATATTTATTTTCCTCTAATATTCTTTACCTTTGGGGAGTATCTAAAGCCTCATACTCTAAAGGGAGGGGGAGTACCTGTTAGCATACCCTATAGCACTGTTGTAATAAACCCTCTATAACTTTAGAACAGACATGTAACTTTTAATAATTTGTAAAAGTATGACCAGAGGGCCATGTCATGATATTGTAAATATCAGTGTTGGAAACCTCTCCAAAGGTTTGTGTTAGAATGAGCTCTGGCTTTTCTGGAAGTAGACTGTAGGTATATTGATAACAATGATACACTGGTATACCTTACTTATTCTGAAAAGACAAAACAAATGATCCATTTATAAATGAGAAAAGCATATTCAACAAATACAGACTCAGGTTTATATGCATGAGCATAATCTTATAGCTTAAGTTCTACAGGTGTAGAATTTAAGAGAGAAATAAACAAGGTTAGACCAAAATTCAGTATAAATTAGGAACTAACAGAAAGTGATGACATGCCTCTTTGGAGAACTGCATGAAGTTCAGAAGCCATAAGAGCTTGCAATGCAGAGGATCTCATGGCCTAACTGACAAGACACCTGCAACACCATCATCTGTGTTAGAAGTTTTAAAGAAACTAAATAAACCAGTTGGAAAGGATGTTCCCCAGATAATTTCAAAACAAAATTTAAGTCTTAAGCAAAAGAGGAAAATGGCTGGCACTAATTCAGAGGAATGAAACTCTAAACTGATAAGAGTACAAGCTTTGAATCCTTCTACCTCCATTTACCTCCTGCATGCCTCTGAACAAGTCAATTAACAGACCATAGTATCAGGTCACCTCTGAAAAGGAACACTTGTGTCCAGTGGGCTTACTCAGTTAATTAGTATATAAAAAAAATTAAAAATAAATATTTTTCATATGCTTATATAGGTTTAAAGGTTATATGTTCATACTACACAATCAATCCAGTTGTCCATTAACAGCCTAGCCAATGCAAGTCAAATTATTTGTTTTTTTCTTTCAATAAGGATAAAAAACTGAAGAATTACCTTAAAACATATTAACCATAGGTAATATTAACAAAGGATCCCACAAAAGTCATGATGAAGGAGCTAAAGAGTGAAGATTCACTGAAAATAATGCAGGCCTTGTGGACAGATGTAGTACAAGTAATCCCAATGCCACTAGTAACTTTAACTCATTAACACCTATTTGTTGGAGAATGTCACACCTCTAGCAGTCTACATACACCCTTAAAGGACACCAGTGGGATTCTATTAATAAATGCTCAATTTATCTGTCCCTTTTCTTCCTATTTACTGTCCTTGCTATGAATAAACAGCAACACAGCATTTAAAATATTTTAAATTGACTGTTTCTCTCCACTAGAACAGTGCCTTACTGTACTGTGGAAGTTTCACTTTCAAAAAACATTTATCCCACCATGGAAAAGTTTGCTGCAGTCTCCAATTCATTGATGTCATCAAGGCCACTGAATACAGGTAGTTTTCTGGCCAGTTCCCTCCCCAAACTGACATTACCATGACCGTCCTAAAAACCTACCCATGCTGTGATGTCACAGCTTCCTGGTCCTCCCCCTACCCATACAGAAAGTAAAGACTAGAACAAGGAAACAGTACATGAGTCAAGTCTCCTGCTGTGAGCTGTCAATCACAGCAGATAACAGCTCAAATTACCCTTAGCACTTTGACAGCTAGGGAAGGTAGGTGTGAAGGGGGATGGAGATGAGTCAAAGTAGTACAATTCAGGCTTCACAAAAGGCTGCAGTTTAGCCATTCTAAAAAGAAGCAGCAGTAAAAAGCACTTTGAAAGTGCGTTCTGTGGCATTTGCACCGTTTGTGTTTTAAGCAGTCATTGAATGGCATGAAATGTTACTTAAAACGGACTAAAAGACAGCAGTGTATGCATGTAAAATCAGTGTAGTGACAGGAGCTTTTAGGAAGAAAGAGACCTGTGTGATGCAATTTTTTACAGACAGGCACTGCATTGTGGGATAGACTAAACAATCAGAATTAC
This sequence comes from Protopterus annectens, assembly GCF_019279795.1. Lineage (NCBI taxonomy): Eukaryota > Metazoa > Chordata > Ceratodontiformes > Protopteridae > Protopterus > Protopterus annectens. The sequence continues at coordinate 29,442,095 of NC_056733.1, read as the reverse complement.
CTCAAGATGCCAGACCCCATGTGGTCAGACTTCTGAAATTACCTATAGAAGTATTTAAAAACCTGTAAATAGTCCCAGAGTGGTGTAAAATGTATGAAACACCAAACCATGATGAAATAAACATGTTTTTGAGTCTGTGGGTGTGGTTCTCCTTTAAATTACAAATAATTTTCTGGGAAATCAACTTAAAAATGCAATGCAAAGAAATGTACATATGCATACCACCTACTCACAGGTGATCTTTGCCTGACATACAAGACCATGTCCAACCCAGATTTAATGGACATGCCTCCACCTAAAGAAAATCTTATCCCATGAGCCACATGCTCTAGGGATCTAAACCTCACCACAGTAATAAATGGGATGTGCTGGAGGGACAGATTCCTGTCCCAGAGACTTCCCATGCTTTGGAACAAGGTCCCAACCTATATTAGGCAGATCTCCTCACTAACACTCTTCAAAAGAAACCTATGCAGCAATTGCCTCATGTACACAGACAACCCTCTCCTCCTACCACCCAACACTACAACCTGTGAGAGATGCACTTATATAGCCAAACTGGAAGCAAAGCACTCTTCAACCAAGACTGGACTAGACAGTCAAGAGGAGAAGGTAAACACTTGCACCACACCACACTCATCACATAGTCTATCACAACCTACACCATCAAAACACACACATAGCAACACAAAACACACACCTACATTTGCGGAGGCTCTCAATAAAAATCTGCTCAAGCAGCAGAGACCTCCAAATCCAAAACACATGCAACCTCCACCCCCCAACACAAACCAAATGACACATAGCCCAGAAACTCAGTGTGCCACTCAACCACAGCCCATAAGGCATAACAAAGTACCCAACACTCTATTCATAGGTGACTCTATAGTCAGACACACTAATGTTCCACTCACCAGGCTAAACAAGGTGAAAGTTACTGTTATCTGCCTGTCAGGTGCCAGGATCCGCCACATAATGCATGCACTCAGGTCACTCCATAACAAGTATAAATATGACTCTATCATTGTCCATGTTGGTGTGAATGACCTGAGACATATCTCCGTGGACTACATGAAAAGAGACATGGAGGAGCTCTCCAATCTTGTAGCCCAGGCAGGTATGACCCTAGCCCTGAGTGACATCCTGCCATCACACAGAATGATACCACAGTACAAGGACAAAATGACTGACTTCAACAATTGGCTAAGATGCTGGTGTCATTCTAAGGGGATCCAGTATTTGTCTGTCTGGGATGACATGATTGACAGACCATGATGCTGTGCCAGAGGTGGCCGGCACCTGTCGCCCTTGGGTTTCCGGATACTGGCAAAGGCTCTTGCCACCCCTGTAGTGCCTTTTTTAGGCAAGGTTCAAATGACAAATTCACCACCATAAAAGGTACATGCAAGCAAAATCTGAGGGTAATGCTACTCAATGCTAGAAGTCTAAACCTCAAAATGCAATCACTTGAGAGGCTTCTTAAAATGGAGAACATTGACATCTGTGTAGTGACAGAGACCTGGTTCAAGGCTCCAAACAGCACCCCTGCATTACCAGGCTATAATTTATACCACACCTTTCCGCCACCTGACCTGGACTGAAGCACTAAAGGTGGAGGCGTGTCCATATTCATCAAGGATATCCACACATCCAGGCTAGTTGCTCAGCATAATGCATCCGAGATTATCCAAGTGCAAATAATTCTGGGCAAGACCGCAATCCAAATTGTAACTTGCTACAGATCTCCCACCATGCCTGAGTATTCCCACTTCTCATTTCTTGATACACTGGAAAATATTAGGGTACAACCCAACACCCTAATAATGGGTGACTTCAACTACCCCACCATTAACTGGGAAAACTACTCATGTACCAACTCTTTTGCTCAATGTTTTCTGGAATTCATAAATTCCAACGGCTTGGATCAACTTATCCGCACTCCCACCAGGGGCAGCAATATCCTAGACCTGGTCATTACCAACATGGGCGAATGGTGTTCCACACCAGCAGTCAATTCCTCATTGGTCAGATCTGACCACAAGCTAATCAGCCTAGACATCCACATCCTGCCCCCATACCCCCATTAGGGAAACCACTGTAAAACATTTCTCCAAAGCCAACTTCACGCTTCTTAAGACAGAAGTGGAAAACTTCACTACACCCATGCAGATGGACAATAGAGGTACGACTGCTGAATCCTGCACAAATGCACTTTATAATCACTTACACAAGTGCATGGATGATGCTATCCCTAACAGAACCAAAAATCATATCCTCCATAAAAAGGAAGCCAATCTGGTGGTCCCCTGCCATAAACAAACTCTACAACAGAAGAAAGAAACTGTTGGAAAAAAGAGTAAAATCCCATGACTGGAAGAACTCCCTGGTCAGCCTCAGTAAGAAGATGAGATCCCTCATAAAATCCTCCAAAGCTAGTTATGAAAACAAATTGCCACTGATTCTAAAGACAACCACAAAGCATTCTATACCTATGTCAAGAATCTCAATAGCAACACTCAGATCTGCTCTGAGTTACAGCACAATGGCACTAAATACACAGAACCAACTGATATTGCCAACATCCTGGCAGATAGGTTCAGTGCTAACCCCCCCCCCCACTCCCTAAAGGGCCCATCACTATACTGGAAGAATGCAAAGTTCTTGTAATTATGGAGGCACAGGTAAAAACCACACTCTCCAAAGCCAAGAACACAGCATCCATGTGACCTGACAACATCCCAGGCTGCATTCTACATGAACTACAGAATGAACTGGCACCCCACCTAAGCACCATGTTAAATCATAGCCTCACCTCAGGAATTGTGTCCACTGAATGGTGCACAGTGACTGTTGTCCCATTCCATGAAAGGGGAGCCACCATGAACCCCAGGAACTACTGCCCCATTACCCTAACAAGCCTGGTCTGCAAGGCCATGGAATGTATCATCATGGAACTTATAAACAAAGACATTGGCAATCTCCAAACTGGGTTTGTCAAAGGTAGATCATGTCTCCTAAATCTGATTGACTTCTTTGAAGCAGTCGCCAAAGCCGTAGACAAGGGTAAGGTGGTTCACAAAGCCTATCTAGATTTCGCCAAGGCTTTTGATACCATCCCCCACTCTGAAATTATAGATAAACTCACTAAACTAGGTATAAATCCCTATGTCACAAGATGGGTTGCCAACTGGCTCACTGACAGAACCCACACTGTGAAAGCAGCAGACTCCAGATCCGACTTCAGACCAGTGACAAGTGGAGTACCACAGGGTTCAGTCCTGGGTCCTCTCCTGTTTGGTATCTACTTTTCTGAAGTACAGGCTAACATATAAGGTCTTTGGCTAATGAAGTTCACAGATGACTGCAAATTAGGAGACATAAGTGAAACTCCTAATGATGTGGACATCCTATAAAAGGGGCTCACTGAGACAGATGCCTGGTGTTAAAGCCATGGCCTCAAGCCCAATGCCAAAAAGTGCATTTATATCCCATTTGGTAAAAACTCTGTACCCATGAGCTACCACATAAGTGGAAGTCTACTTAAAACTGAAAGTGTGATAATAGACCTTAGGACACAGGTGGACAGTAGTCTCCTTTGATATTCACATTGTCACAATATTCAGGAAATCCTACTATGTGGCACGCCTCATCACAAAAGGGTTCTCATCCAAGAAAAAAGAGGTCATTATTCCCCTCTACTCATCACTTATTAGACCCAGTATAGAGTACAGCAGCCCTTTTGGTATGTACCTCACAAGACATCTACAACAACTGGAAAGGCCACAGAAATACCTTACAAAGAGGATTACTGGCCTCAAACAGATGCTCTACGCAGACCGTCTCAAAAAACTCCAGCTTTACTCCGTTGCATATCGCCTACTCAGAGGTGATTTTTGCCTAACATACAAAGCTATGTCAAACCCAGAGCTATTTGACATGCTCCATTTAATGAAATCCCAATACCTCTGAGCTACATGCTCTAGGGATCTAAACCTTGTCACCAAAATAAACAGAACATGCTGGAGGGATAGATTCCTGTCCCAGAGACTTCCCATACTCTGGAACAAACTACCTATCTATATCAAACAAAGCTTCTCATTAGCACTCTTCAAGAAAAATCTTGATGATTGGATGGGAAATAGGAAATTCACCCCAGGGATCACCTCTGTGGCTCTGCTCAACAGGGGCACAGGAAAATAATTTTCTTGGGTGGTGAAAGCTAAGGTACCTTTTTGGCTAGGCTTGTATAGGCCTTAGGACTGATAGCCTAGTACCTACCTATGAACCTATGAAAAGCCATTGCAACGGTTCAGACAGAAATGTTATTAGTAAAATGTCTTCTTTGAATTGATAATAGTCAGTACAGTCAGAATCTTTATATTAGTGCTATAATATATTATTATGCCTACAAAACCGGAAAGATGTGTATTTCTAATATTTCACAGACAAATTGTCATATATTCGAAACTGTACAATGCAGATGCATTTTGTCAACTTACTTTGGTTAGCCAGACAAAAGCTTTCATCAAACATTCCTTTCTAAGTGCATGTTTACCAAGATTTTTACAGAAATATGAAGAATTATGACTGCTTGTATAATTAACAATGCAAATACTATGAATACCTCTCAAAGATCTCCAATGCAGAATGCAAGCATCAATCACAGTTTTCTTCAACAGCATCTAAGGTTTAATTTGATGTCATGTAAAAAATTTGTAACTCATCCAGTTTTATAAATATTAAGTAAATATGGAAATATTTAATATTTTCATAATTACTTGCAAATAACTACCAATATCTCCAGTATAAAGTACTACAATTACACATTAACAATGTACTTTTTTTCTCCCACCTAGGCATTTCACTCTGTTCCCATCAATACTATGTAGGTCTCTCAGTTCTGAAAATATAAATGCAAATATGAAAATCTAAATAATAAGAGGAAATCTGTCAATAATTTCTCTACTGTAGACCATCTGAGAATAACAATCAGCATCATTTTGTTAATTAGATATTGCACTTTCTAATACTCCCTATTATTAATTGGTGACTTAGTATGTTTAGGAAGACAGGCCCAACAAATATCTGGACACCATAAGGAGCTGTGGGTGTTAACTGAAAGAATACAAAAAGGCATTTTAGGCTTAAATTAGTTAATTGCAAATAGAAATAGCATTAGCCTAATTCTGAAAGGAAACTCTCCCCTGCTGTAATGATCATGTCATTCTGTTTGTTGATTTTCTAGCAGTACTTGCTCTTTTAAAATCTGAAATGTTTTTAAGACATTAGAATTAAGAATATTAACCCCCACGGCAGTAGATGAACACAGAGGAAGGCAGAGTGGGATGTTGCCCATTCTGTTATATGAGATACACAATGAAAGGAGTGCTGATGAAGGTGAAAGAATCATGATTGTCTTCACCAAATTTGAACTATCAAAATTATACACCTTATTCCTCATTTGTAAAATGAAGATTTTAAGCATCTCTGAACCATAAAGTAATACTATGTAAAACAGGGGAACTTAAAACATTGAGCAAAATATTAACAATTATTTATTTGCACAAAGATATTTAATAAGCAGAGTTTAACTGGTCTCAATAATTTTGTTGTCAGTGGTCTAGCCAAATCAGAATTTATTCCAGTAGTATAAAAACTACTACACATGGTGTCAGATGGTGTGTTGGGAGAACAAAGTGCCTAAACTCAGCAGGAAACATTTTGGAAATTAATTGTTTCTTGCAAAGTAATATCTCCCATTGTTCACAGTAATTATGGGACCCTTGATATATTGAAAGTGATAAATTAGAGTTTAACCATGACTAAATTGTTAGTTTACTTCCTATTTTTTACAAAAACTAGTGAGCATCTCAGGGAGGTATGTTCTTCTATTAAACTCTTTAAATCTGTGCTTTCTCATTAGGCTGTCATGAAAAGTCACTTTTCTGATGCAGTTATTAGAGGCAACTCATGGCTTAATCCCAAATGGAAATTTATTTCTAATCTCATTCCCTGTCATCAGGTTCTCTTTTGTGTTCCCTATGATCAGATATGTGAAACTTTTGTCCTGCTGTGCAAAAGCTATCAGTAAGCAGCTATGATTTGACAGCGCTCAAACAGAAACAATTTGCATGATTTAGGAGACTAAAACGTCATGACACCAGATTTGCAAGTCTACAGATCCAGGCTGCCTGGATCTGATGTCATGAATGTTTAGATGTATCATATACACTGTGTCAAATGGAATAGCAGTAGCATATGTAAAGCCACTGTCAGATCCCAGAATTTATCTGTTGTTCCCTTTTATACTAGCTGTTATATGAAATTTTGCATTTTTATCCAAAGTTAGGGTTAGAGATGTTTATCTTTGGCATTCGTGTAAAAGTTAAGTGATTCTGGTCAAAAAAACATCTGCTGGACAGATGATTGGTGATTTCTTTCAACAATTCTTTCTTTTTTCCTTTCTGCTCTCAATTAAAAATATGGTTACTATCCTTAAAAGCATAATGGCATTATAAACTTCCAATACCAACTCCATCCTTTCACAAAAAACCCAGGCTTGATTATTAAATTTTCTTTCCATGAATATTACTTTTGTTTATATGAAAGAAAGCCATGAAAAAACATAGACTGCTAAGCAATTAATAAAAATGTTTGTGATCTCTGGGAGTGATAGCCATAATTTCAGATTCTGTAAACATCAAAATCTAGTGCCAGAGCAAAACATCAATGCTTTAAAGGCAAAACAGCAATGTAAAACTGAAATGCCTGCTGGTATTAATGAAGTGCTGTTATATGAAAGTGCATGCTTCACATAGTGTTAGTGTATTCAGTAATCTATGGAATGAGAGTGGGCATTCAGTTGTAGATTAAAGGCATGCCAGTGGCATTTAAGCTGGATACTGGTGAAGAGTGCAACATACTGTTAGAATCTACTTTTAAGATACCAGATATAAAATGTAAATATCTTATGTCAGTATGCATGTTACATTATTTTTTGAAATGTGCACTCAGTGCTTTGTCTGGTTAGACTGTAAGGTCAAATGTTACATGTACAAGCTGTTGTTCTAGACAGTGTCCATACAAGCTGAAATAAACTAACCAATTAATTTGGACAGAAATACCCGTAAATAACTTGGCATAGTGAAAGTGTTTGCAGATTAAATGCAAAATGACTTGTATCTTGCTGCAAGGAATAACAAAGACACAGGTATAAACATACAATATTTATTCAGCTAATGCTGAAGACATGCAGAAACAGGATGCAAAAAGGTTTTGTTTTCCCCATACATGTTCACCGATGACAGTTACAGAGGTATTCATCCCAAATACTTCAGCACTATTAGGATTAGTGCAAGACAGAAACTTGCTGAATCTAATGCACAAGTTTGTGTACACAGAAGCATAATTTTAATTATCGACACCCACATGACAGGCCACCCTAATACAATACACAGATGATTCCATGCTCATTTGCACATCTGACAAGATGGTACACCTACAAAAAATTATTCAGGAAGCTTTTAACAGCCAGTGAAAAATAGCTTCATTACTCACAACTCATGTTCTGCCCAAAAAAGACCAAACTACTACTTTTTCCCAAAATCCCTCCCTCATGAAAAAACAAAATTTAAAGTCCTCTCTCTTGATAATGCAACCACTGAAGTCACCTGGCATATCAATTTTTTATGGGTGATAGTGGATGATAAGCTTACATTCAACTTGCCTATACAAAATTGCATAAGAAAAAACTAATCAAAAACCAAGGGTGCTTTACAGAGCCAAAAACTTTCTCACCAGTGCAACTAAAACTATACTTGCCGCTACTTATCTTGCCCCCACACTTCTTTATGGGACTCCCATACCTTAATATCCTCCAAGCTTCACAAAAATTAAAATTTGAACAATGCTATAACAAAATTGTTAAATTTGCAAATACCCCTTTCAGAACCCACCACTGTATAACATTAAAAAGCCTAAATTGGTTAAAACTGCCTCATCAACTAACATATACACAGCTTCTTACCACCTATAAAATTATTCAGCAGCCATCTGCCTTTCCAGCACTAAAACCCATTTTATACAGCTGTGTTCCTAGTCAGTCATTGCGATCCAGTGACCAAAAACTCTTCCCTATTCACAAACCGATCACATTTTCTGGGCATTGTCTGGACTCGTACAAGGTTGTTAATGCCTGGGACTCCTTTCCTGTATCCATCAGGCCTATACCCTCCCTCCCATCTTTCAAAACCACTCTGAAAGACTTTCTAGCTAAAATCTGGCTTTGCTCTTGCTAAAAACCAGGATAAACTATATCCCTAAATGCGAACAAGTACCTTTTCATTCCTTATACCTCCTTACTCTCCCTTCTTCACTTACTTCTTTACTTCTATCAAATTCTCATCCCTGGCTTTCTGTCTAAATATATCATAAGCCTGTTTTCCCTCACTTCATATTGCAATTCCTGTTTGTATTACACTAATTTACTTTTACTTTCTGTACAAACTGTTTAAAATTTATATAAATATTAAATGATTGTCATATAACGTGCACTAATTCTTAACCAGTATTTTTATATTATCACTAATGTGTTATAATTATTCAAACTGCAGATATTTTTGTTTTATTTTTGAAGACTGCAAAATTATTGTTCTTAAAATGTTTTGTAATAATTTGGAGATTTTCTCCCTGGGCTTCCACTGGAAATGGGCTTCTACCCAGTTGGACTTTCCCAGTGGTCAAATGTCAGTAAGTAAATAAATAAGGAAAGATGTTGAGGTGTTAAGCATATGTAATAAAAGGGTATATGTGATTAATACTACATTGCAAATTCAAAAACATAAGTCACAAAGAGCAGAGTACATGTTACATGATATATATGATGAGCTGCCTGAAAGCTTAGATTGCCTGCAGAGTGAATATCATGAAAATGTTTTTGCTGTGGCAGTAGCTGTAATTCAAGAAGGTAGACATTTGCATTCAGAGCTAGGACGGAGTAGCGTTGAAGTGTATGGAGGCCTGGGAGATATAGTCAAACAGAATTAACTGAATTAATGCACACATAGCATGGTAGAGTCGTGAAGCAGGATAAAGACAATATATATATATATATATATATATATATATATATATATATATATATGTATATCCTTAATATCTATGATTATTGGGTGTTTCGCTTATTTTATTTCCATTTAGAAAGGAATGTGAAGGCCAGATGGAGCAAGGTGCTGATGTAGAAATATACAATGTGTTCATATGAAATGCGTTACCAACAATGTCCTGCTTGGACACTTCCTACTCCTCTAGTGCAAGTTCCTGTTATCATGTGATCAATGCAGTGTGTGCTGCTGTTTTTTCAAAGATTTATGTGAGGATGTAGAAATGCTGTTTGAAATTATCAGTTTTCTTGATAATGTATAAAGGGGAACCACAACAGTACCAAAGAGCTAAGGAAAGGATTGTCTGCATTTCACCAGGCATGTTATATCACAAAGCTATTGGCAACATATATCCTCCAATGTATGATGCTGACATCAGCTAATAGAAGGAGCTTCAAAGGGAGGTGCATGAGGTAGATTAAATACCTTCAGTTTTACCTTATTAAAAGAAAAGCAGGACTGTGAAACCTGATCCTGTGGGCCTTGACACTTTGGAAACTAAACATAAATTGTAAACAAAAACTCATGAATTCTAAAAACCACTAAGGACTTCTTTGCAGAGACCTCAGAAATGATGCAGTACTTCCACATTTCACACCATTTCTGTATACTAACTCTGTGATCACTCTACCTCAGATTAGGGTAATACTGTGATGTACCCCAACTTTATATTTACTTCTGCAATTTTCAGGACTACAGATGTGGTCCTCAGAGTTTCAACAGTCTGTCAGTTAAAGGACCTTGTCATCTGGTACTTGCATGTCCTCTAAGGTAAATACCACTGGTAGACAAAGCAGGGCTAATAAGACAAATAAGATCATGGAGTTTTTAGAGACTTGGGTGTTCATACCAATAACACTAGGTCTAGTGATCTAAAAATACTGTCTCTGTCTTACTATTGCATGAAATAGAGCTCATTACTCTGTCTACAGCTTGCAAACAAATCTGCATTATTTATTTGCTGTAATCTGGCCCAACTACAGTATCCTAAAACATCACCTTTTGTTTTCATTTTCAGAAGAGCATGGGAACTCTGTGACAAAGTTAAGAGCAGTAACAGTTTAGTCACTGTCTAGCCAACATATGGACGGGGCAAGAAACTGTCTACTTATATTGTCAGGGTCACAAAATGGTACTACAGTTTATGTAGAAGATGATAGTGGAAATAAGGAAAATGGTCTGTAAGAATATGTGATGACAGAGTAGAAGATGCATGGGCAGATGTAGTAGGTGACAGGGACAGGCAGAAGAGTGGTAGAAAAATGAAATGAAACTGAGAGGTACAACTGGAGGAAATATAAAAATGAGTGGCAGAAAGGGAAGGGTGTAAACTATTGGAGGATTTGGAATGACCTGAAAAAGAAAGGTGAAACTTTCACAATTGGGATAAGCAAGTTGTCATAGGTATCCTAGGTGTAGGGAAGTTCTATTGGACTGGAGGTCTAGATAAAGAGTGAAAATCCAGGAAAGGTGGACAGCAGAGAATGGTTTGCCATGTGGAATTTCTGACTTTCAGAACATGAGTGGGAGTGTTCAGACCACCACTAATGCAAGTTTTTCTTTCTTTCTTTTTTCTACCTGTATCTACTTATCTTCCCTAACATGTCACTTACATCCTTGCTCCCCAGTCTCTCTATACCCTGTAGTTTTCTCTCAATGACTTTCAATTCCAGTTAGCACTTTCTTAAGCTAATGGTCTGAACATCTCCTAACTTAAGTAACATTTACCTACTTCTTCTTGCCATCTTCGTATACTGTGTCTCTCTATCCTCTAACCATTCTTTATTTTTCCCACATTACATTTCTCACTCCTATCATATTTTACACTACCTTCTACACTCCTCTCCCACCTATGTATTGTATTCTTCTTCCCATTGAAATATTGTCATTCTATAACAGTATCACATAGTTATGGTATCATGTCATAATCTTAGTTAATTGTTATATGTAACAAATAGCCTCCATATACACTTAGTGCTGTTTATTCCATACAACCGACGGCTTGTACAGCATGCAGTTTACTTATTTTTCTTAGATTTTGCAAAAGAATAATGCATTTTATTTATAAAATGTGGAGCTTTTCTCTCCAGAACTCCACTGAAAAGAGGCTTTTTCTCATTCAGGCTATCCTGAGTAACACAACTAATTAACTAACTAACTAGCTAACTAACTAACTAACTAACTAACTAAACTAACAAAATCTGATAAGAAGTTGAGGGGTACTTCCAACACTTATTTAAAGACAGGCACATGCAATTTGTTGCAAGAAACAGAGGAAACTTGTCAAGGATGAATTCCTTAAGAACGTTCTTTCTTTTTAGAAGAGAAAGTTAGAAATTAAATAGGAGTACTAGAAGAAGAAGGTGCATTATATCGATTTTATTTTCATATTCACATGCCCATGACCCGTTTCGACTCTCAGTTACAGCGTCTTCTGCGTGGAGACATACATGAATGGGCGTACCTTAGTTGAAGGTTGTGCATCAGGGCTGGCAACTCAGTACGTAAAAATCAACTGCCAATCATTAACGGACTGGAGTTCCGATGTGGCGACCCCTAACCGGGAAAAGCCGAAAAGTCACAACACGCCCATGACTTTGAGGCATTGTCCTTACTGCTGCCATGAGAATGTTAACATTTTACATACAACTATCTTCTTCCCACATTTTACTAAAAAAGCTTTAAAGTATCTTGAGTTTAAAGACAACATTTTACGTAATGATTTTTAAATTTTCTTGCCAAAGGTCTGTCTCAACTTCTGTTTTCACTATTCCTGAATTATTTTCAGACAACTCTTTTAAGTATACTTGCCTTTCTTTGCACATACCATTGAAAGTTAATTATTTGTAGTACAGTAACTAGTAAAGAATTTAAATGCAGAACAAAGTGATTTATTGTGCCAATAGCCACAACTTACACGTGATGTTTTGGTCGTCGCAACTAATATACAAGTCTCTAATTTCAACTGCAACATTCTTCCTTTTTTCAACTCATGAGCATACTCGCCTTGAAAATTCCAGCTGGAACAGTATTAATGTTACTCTGCTCAATACTAGAAATTAAAACAATAAAAACATGACTCATCCCTGAAGACATCTGTATTTGATGAAGCCTGCTTTTAGCACAATTATAACACTCCCTCCTACCAGGAAATTGTGCCTATGATGCAATCAATATGGTTGGAAACTATGGGGCATATCTATTTTTGTTAGAAACAACTTTGTCTCATGGCAGATATTGCATAACAACAGGCCCTAGGGTATCTCAACAAAAGTGCTTAGTAGGTCATTGCTTACTACAGCTTCCATTCCAAGCCCCTTACTGAGCATACAGATTACATAAATCAAACTGATCAGCAATCCACAAACCTTAATAGATTTCTTATTGAAGACTGTACTTACCTCATCATCAACCATAAATGTGTACAACTACAAGTAACATAACCACAGAGATTCCTTGGCATTGTGAATATAAACTCCCTAGTGCAAATTATTGCCAATACCAGAAGAGTTTGAATCTCCCTTTGCTTTCTCTTACAGACTACTTCTTCTATTCCACCTTGCATGTCTCACCTCGCACTACCTTCACAGTTAGTACAAGCCTCTGCACCCTTAAAATAATACATAGTACTTTGGGATCATTATAAGACCCCCTTATAACAGCTTACAGATATTCTGTGCAAGAACACCTGGCATATTCAGTCAGACAAATCCAAATGCCTTCCCTGCCCTAACATACTGCTCTGCATTCTGTTCCTTTTCATTTGCCACAAGAATAGTAACACATTTAAGAAAAAAAACAGTATGTTGGAACACCTATACAAAAGCTCATGACTCTTTGTAAACATTCCCTCTCTTCCAGTATGAAACAACTCAACTGTATTAAGATGCTTGGCAATTCAGAAGTAACAGTTTTGATCTGATTGTATCTGTACAGTTGTATGCCTCTGTGATCAGCAGTTATAGCTTACATCTCTGTTGGCCCATTAAAATTTAGTTTCACTTCTCCGACACACCTCCTTTACCCCCAACCTCCCCAACTGTACAACCTGTTATCATTCTTACTCATGTGGATTTTGTACTTTCTAAAACTAAAAGCATTTGATCCATTAGTCCAGAAAATATCCAGGATGTCTGCTTACAAGTATCTAACAATAAATAGCCTATCACCTCTTAAATGTATTTATCCTTAGTGTCTTCATAGGTGATGTACCCAAAACATGGAGAGCAGCCATAGTTGTCAACTGTCCAAAAGCAGCCTAATAACAGATCCCAGTAACTATAAGCATATCAGTCGCACCAACATTATTTATAATACTTTGGAATGCATAATCACAAAACTATTTTGACAGTGAGATAGGTGATTTCAAGAACCTCAACCCCAATTAATTTGGACTGAATATGGCAGATCAACCTACTGGACCTGGTTGAATTTTTAATAAGATAAAAAGCTTTATAAGACGGCAGACTATCTGTATTGTTTATTTTGACCTCCCTAAAGTCACAGAAAGCATTCCCAATTGTTGCACCATAAGCAAATCCCTAGAACCAACATCATGCTTAGCATTGTCTGCCAGGTAACTAATTGGATTATGAACTAAACCCAAGTAGTAGGTATCTTCTGTAACAATAACAACATTATTAGTTGTATCTGATGTTGTACAGTTTTCTGTTTCCTCATGTTTGTCATTTCATTTTCAAAAATGAAATCAAATGACCAAAGTCAATGGATAACCAAATCAATGGACAACTGCAACGAGTGCTATTGCTAACTTACCCTATGATACCTAGATTCTCCAAAAAGGCCTGGAGCACTTCTACGTCTGGTTTGGTAATAATCATGGGCTCACACTAAATGGAAGGAGTGCAACATGGTTACCTCTAATAACACAACACATCCTTTCTGCTAGTATTCATCTTATAACAGGCAACTTATTAGAGACCAGATTACCAGTGTTGATAATGAGCTCTCTTGCAGCTGCTACATCTCAGCTCTTTTCTAAACGTCTTCTGTGTTACACACTTATCTGTTGTGATCTTCTGTGTTACACGTATATCTGTTATGATACCTCTTCTATGTCTAAGGATGTCCCTGTATCCCTTTACTCATTCCCATCAGACCTAATATTAAATACAATTTCTGCTTCAGAGTTTACCCCTATAAATACTTAATACAACTTGAAATGTTCCAAAGATTCATAAGGAAATACATTTGTGATTAAAGACACTTAATCTATCCTGACAGACTAAACTCTTTATTCCTCTTTTAAGCATCTTACAGGCTCCTGAGCAGTGATCCTTGCTTTGCATTTTTTGCTATGAAAGACCTATTAATTTTTTATCACTTTGAAACCATAGATTAAATAGTTATCAAACACTTGATACTTTATTCAAGGATATATCCCTGGATTCACGAATCCTCCATGTAAGACTTAATAAGTCTTACTCAGAGGCTGCCTTTGAATGGTATGACTTCAGCGCGCCATGAATAAGCATGAGGGCATGCTGACTCAATGGTAAGTCTTACACGGACCGTATAAGAAAGCAGGGGGGCGTGTCCGACTGCCGAGCAGTCTAAATGTCTACGCCCCTGCAAGTGTTCAAAATAAAAGCAAATAAACAAGAGCGAGTCCGCTCAAATGTCCCTGCACCCAACACCTCACTGTCTGATATTGTAAACCCCCATCACAGTTCTAAAACGCATAACATTAATTTTTTAAAATTCCCAAAATAGCTGCCCGTGTGTGCGTGAGTGTGCCCATTGCTTAGATACAGTTAGCAATTCTGACATGGAAGAACATAAAAAGAATGAAAGAATGTTTATGCAAATCACACCAAATAGCAATAGCATAATGGTAGAGCGTTTGCACAAAGAAGAGGCATTCACGGTTTGATTCCCACCACTCCCTTTCATGTTTATTTTTTAAATCAGTATATGGAATAATACCTAACCAATATGTTTAAACATAACTAAAAAGCAGTGAAATGGCCAATGTATCAGTGAACAAAATAAATATTTTAAAGGATCCCAATATAAAATTGCCTGTAGTTAAGCAGCGCTTCACCAAGCACAATAGAGTTGCCCATAGTTCAATAGCGCTTCACCCAGTGCAATAGAGTTGCCCATAGTTTAATAGAGCTTTACCCAGTGCAATGTGTTTGTGCAGATGTGCGTGCCGCACCAACCAGGGCACTGTAGGGCACCAAGGAGCAATGTAGAGCAAAGTGGCTTAAATGCAGCCACACCCCCTTGCCTGTCTGGACAGTATGACAATAAAAGGAATGACAAGGTTTGAACCCAGAACTCTGTGCATCACAAGCAAAGTACAGAACCACTAAGCCATGACAACATAGTGGAAACAGCCACTGTTAACATTCATATACTTACTAATGTTATTTTAACCATTACTAAGCAGGTCTGCAGTCAGCCGAGAATTTTACAAAATGGCCAATCACAAAAATGTGTGGGAAATGCGGCATATTTAAGCCCCACAGGCGGGAATACACGCCATAACTGATTGTAGCTCACATCTGCAGTTAGAATGTCTGGTTTCGGAGAGGGAACATGCTTCCAAGCACAACGTTGGGGCATCGTGGAGTCAAAATACATGGTTTGGCTCCTTGTCCACCGTCATGAGTCAAGACTCCTGCAGGGCCAGTTCCAAGGGACGGAGTACAAGGCAGAGGCTTGGAACTGGTTAGCTCGTGACCTCACCAGTGCCACAGCCATTCCTCAGACTGGTGAGCAGGTACGTCACCACCATGCAGACCTGAAGAGACGAAAGCAGGACCACCTGAACCAATGGATACAGGAGGCCCATGGGATGTGGGATGCCCCACAACTGAGTATGTAGCCATGGAATGCAGTATGGAAGAATTGATAATGGAGTATGTATAACGGATAGGTATGTCTCAATATCCCTGCATTTACTTCACAACTGCAGGTGACCGTGCTGCGAATCAGCAAGCCTATGCTGATAGGCTGCTAAGGCTGTGCCACCAGGCAGGTTAGTGATTATTCTGCATGTATTGTTAAATAAAATATGGGAGAGAGAATGAAAAAAAGTGCTGTAGTTCAATAATACAGCCATAAAATTGCCTGAATAAGTCCTCTGCAAGTACTGTCAGATAAAAACGTCAGAGAGGTAGAAAACAAGTGTAGTAACCCATTAAGAAAGGTAACATGTCTGAAATAATATCTCTGCAGGCACTGTCATATAAAATAAGTGAGTGAGCATGAAAAAAGAGTGTTTTAACGTATTAATAAAGGTATAATATGTCTTGAACATGTCCACCATATATACCATTAAAACAAATAAAGGAGTGAGCCTGTGGAAAAGTGTGTAATGTCATTAATAAAGGTATAAAACCCGGAGTGTGTCTGTGTCACAGAGTTTGAAATGTTGTTGTACCCTTGCATTATACAAACAGTACTGTTTGAAAAGGTGCTGGCAACCCAGAGTTGTGCAGTCCCATATAAAGTGGGTGATGGAAGTGCTAGTAGCTGTGAAACATATATACAGTCCACAACAGTCAGTTACTGGCTGGCATGAATAAGTAAATCTGGCACACTTGTAGCATGTTATTTTTCCCCAGAAATGTGAGTGTGTGTCAACAAATGCAGGGTTCTGTACAAATCAATGTGAAAATGTTATGTGAAAACATCCCAGATATGTAGATAAAGAAATATAAATGCAATCAAGAAATATGTGGCAGTAACATCTGCATCTTGGACAGTTAGTATGTCAGATATAGGTCAGGCATATATTGAACTAGCCAAACCCATTACACAACCTAATGTATGGTGGCAAGTGTAATACATGTAGGGGATATACACTTGCAGTCACTAGGAATGTAGTGTAGACGACAAGGTAATTATAAGATGTTAACCAAGGTTTTTTCTACACCCTACTGTATGTGCATAAACCATGCAATTCCACACCTCAATGGGTATGTGTAATCTTAAATATTTGTTGGGACATATGTCCTATTGTTCTATAAATATTTGCATTCACGTTGATGCATGTGCCCTGTTTAAACACCACAATCATGGTGGCCTGTTGCTACCAAACATCCCTGCATGCTGTTGGAATATCCACTGTGGTTCAATATATGCATGTGTTATGCTTGCTGTTCAAATGTTGTAACCTTGGTGTGTTGGGTTAATGGGAATATTACTGCATGCCGTTACAACTAATCTGGAATGCTGTTTCGCTTATGTTGTAATTAAACACACCTAATCACAGAACGTATGGGAAGGCCGGTCCCAGCAGACCCACCTATCCCTCCTCAGCTGGTGAGTGCACCTGGCACCAGCAGGTCCAGTGCCCAGCCCGGGCTCCCCTCCTCCATTGGTCCTGTGCAACCTTCGGGTGGAAGTGCTGCAGGGGATGGTGCTCGTCCCCCCCATGCAAGCGTGGGTGGAGAAGGGCCACCTGTCACCCTTCGAAGGGTCCGGGTTGTGGTGCATAGGGAGATCCAGCATTCAGTCGCTGATCCCGTATGCCAGCTCGAGGCGAGAGTGGTGCATCTCACGGGTGAGCCTGCCCATCCTACGCAGCCCCCAGCACAGCCACCCTTGGGGCTGTGAAGGTTCAGTGGTGACTGCCCATGGGTGGGGATTTCAGTTCCACTGTTACCATCTGTGGGCTCATGGGCTTGCGATTTCCAAACATCCGACCCCGTCAATTATGTTCACCCACCCCATGTGTCATACACCGCCCCTGTATGCATCTTGTCTGTCTTGTCTGTTTACCTTCACAATCTACCTCCCCCGGACATACCTACTTCCTTTACCTCGCTTCCCACTCTTACCTGAAAAAAAAAAAAAAGGGCAATCTGTACCCACAAAACAATTACGCCCCATACATAGCTGTCCATTTCGCACACATGTCCATTGGACATGTAAGCTGATAATTAGAATTGGCAGTACAACATACTTTGTTGTCCTCACCCCTCTTCCAGGGGTGGAAGGTTTCAAATTTCACTCCAAATTCATTGCCTATGCACAGCTGTTGCTGTTAAAGAAATGGGCAGCTATGGACCTTCCCTACACCCGTCCTGCACATCCCAAGCTTGTTTACCTACTGTCTGTCCCTCTTTGTGCCCCTTTTTCACCACTTTCCTATCTCCCCATTTTCTTTTCTTTAAAAGAAATTAGCGCAGGGGTTAGAGGGAGTAAGCACTTTTAAGTGGTAGTAAGTGGGTTTAAGCAAGTGTGCGCATGTGTACGCTTAGCTAAGCGTCACACAAACCCGCTTACAACTGCTTAAAAGTGCCTTAGTCACTCTATGGCAGGGCCCTTGTTCTGCTGAGCAGCAAAAGAAAAAAACTCTGCCAGTCTCAAACCCCAGACCATTGGCACAATAGACTGCATGAATTACCACTACACGACAGCAGATATACAAATAACTTGGTTCTGAAATAAATATATCATGCATTACAATGAGGGAATGTAAATGGAAATTAGGAATGGTATAACACAAATCCTTTTCTGTGGGTCTTTACCAGCAGTGCTTGTGGAATTGCATGACATGACTGTGAAAGGAGAACCAGCCATCCTAGCAGGGAATAATGTTACAGTAGTACCTTACAAACACCACACAGTATCAGACCAGGATAAATACTGGCCACAGGAATACAGTGCAATAACCACATTTGTATGGCAGTTAATTGTGTAAGTGAGAAAAAAGTACATACTCCCATGTATCCTGTGTTAGCATTTGGAGGGGTGCGTACATGTCTACACTGAGATGTGTGTAATGGAAGCAACAACATTCAGGTTTGAGTACAACATGCATATAACTGGCTACAACCCTAGCATCAGATAAGAGACATATACCAACCTTCAAACTGACACAAGAGTGTCCAGAGCAAACAAGCATGGGACCCACCTTGGAAATCTGAAAGGGCTACGCCTACCTAACCTAGCATTTTATAGCAGTGGGCTGCAATCACAGTGAGTAATGCAATCACCAAACAGCAGGCTGCATGCAATTACTGAATGGTGGGCAGCAATTGGTGCAGAGGCTGTCACATGCACAAGTGCAGATACCTAGAAAACCAAGCTGTACCTGCAGTCCACACATGAAATTATATCATTGCAGGTGCTGTGAGATAGAGAGTGAGAGAGAGAGAAACACGGACACAGACACAGACTGAGACAGAGAAAGAACAGAGTGAGAAACTGAGACAGAAAGTTACACAGAGGGTGAAAACCCAAAACAAACCACCAATAAAAAAAAAACTATAAAACCATAACACATGGAGCAGGGAAATACAAAGGTAAGGTATGTAACTCACATGTATGTGTTGGCATGTTGTAGATGTTCCTGAAGAGTACTCTACACACTGCAAATCATCCATGTGTGGCAGCAGTATGTATCTATCTGTATCTGCACATGTGCATAGGGCAAGGGACATACTGCAACTGTTAGTGAAGGGTGGACATATATCTGTCAGTGAAGGTTGATATGTGCATATATCCATGTAGGTCATAGTGTGTGGCCTAGAAAACAGTATGCAGTGCTCAGGAGCGGCCTTAGGTCAACTGGTGCCCTAGGCAAAAGGGCTCCACGGCACCCCCTGCCACACTTCCTGGTGCCCCCATCCTTGTCTTACTACACCACATAAATAGTGGAAAAGCACCCCTCCTAGAGCGGTGCCCTAGGCGGCCGCCCAGTTGGCCTATGACTAAGGCCAGCTATGGTAGTGCTGATATATGTCATGTGGTGGTTAAATGCTGTGGGACAGATTTGTCAGATCTACTGTGTTACAGCCAGTGAGGCCTGCTAATGCTACAAGGGCTGAGGACACCCACATGCATTCTGCACAACACTGTGCAATTTAATCACATACCTGTACATCCCACAACTGTCACATAAGTGATATCCCCACCATGAAAGGTGGACTGTACATGTGCCTATACGTACATCCATGTGTACAGCAATGGATGTGTACATGTATGTGTATAGATATGCATATATATATATATATATATATATATATATATATATATATATATATATATATATATATATATATATATATATATATATATATATATATATATATATATATAAATACATATAGAGTGAGAGAGAGAGAGACAGAGAGACACTTGGTCATATGTTCCACAACAGGTGTGTGGTGACCAAGGCATGGACTGTAGACAAGTGTTGATACTGCAGTGCCATTCCACCTTCCCAAAACAGTGTACCCATTAACTACCACATAGGTAGAGATCTATCTAACAGTGAAGGTGTGATAAGGGAACATGGGACATAGGTGGACAGTAGCCTCTGCTTTGATGAAGAGAGTGCCACACTGCACCTGTAATCTGTCTGTGTGGTATGTGTCATGACAACAGGTGTGTCATCTATGGAAGTATAAGGTAGAGTTCCCCTCTACTAATCACAATGCCCTGTGTGGTATGTACTTCACATGACAACTACACCAGATGAACAGGCCACAGACAGACCTCCCAAATTGTAATACTGTCCGCAAACAGATGCCCTATGCAGACTGACTCACAAAACCACAACTACACTGTATTGCATACTGGCCACGCAGAGGTGACCTCTGCCAGACATACAGAGGTATGTCACACCCATAGCAAAATCCCTCCAGGATACATGCTCTAGGGCCCTAAACCTTGTCAGCTCACTAAACAGCACATGCTGGAGGGATAGGTTCCCATCTCAGACATATGCCATACACCGGAATAGACTACATAGCAATAGCAAACAAGGCTCCTCCTTAGCAGTTGTTATAAATACCCCTGATGATTGTGTGGGAGATTGGTAATACACCCCAGGAAACACCTCTGTTGTTCTGATTGGCAGGGGCAAGTGAAATCAAAGTACATGTGTGTCAAAGGCCAGGGTAGCATATGGCTAGGCTGCCGTAGGCCCTAGGGCCAATAGCATATTACCTACCTATGACACTATGCACTCACACATGTACTTAATGCAATAGCTGCTATGTGAGGTTGAATAAGTGTAACGCTGAATGTGTGCAAGGTCTGTAAAGGTGTGAGAGCTTAGTGTGACATATCTGACATGGTAGTGCCTATCCTAGCTGTGAGGACAGCAACTGATGTGTAATGTACTGTTAGGCAGACATAGTAGTATGGCATATAATGTAATGTAGTTCTCTGTTGACAAATGTGATGTCTCATTGTAGGCTAAAGCAATACATGTATGCTTAGTGAGTGGCACTGCTGGTGAATCCATCACCAATATGAACTAGTACTACATGAAGCTGTAGGGCTAAACAGCACAGTATGGTGTGTGTTCACATTGCTTGGAAACACTGTCATGTGTGTTTCCTGTAGTCTGCACAGAGGACAGAATGCAGGCATAAGGGTGTGTAAGTAGTAGCACACAGTACCGTATGGTACACAGGTAATGCTTATCTGTGTTGGCATACAATGGTGCGTTGTATGTTTGTCTGATGTGTGTGTGATTATGCCTGTACAATGGCTGCAATCATATGTGTGTTACAGGGTAAACCTGTGTATCCAGCAACATATATACTCTGTTACAGCAGTATGCCACCTATAGTAACAACTGTATACATCTGTTAGGCAGGGCTATGGCATCAATGACTAGGGTGGTTGATTGGTACTACTGTACCTGTACTTTACATCCATTGCAATGGATGACATCTCTGTTCGTGCATTGGTGTGATATACACCCCTGTCTTGAGGTTGTGCAATGTGTCACAAACAGTGTGTCAGGTACTGTTGTATAGTGGTGTGATATATAGAGTGTGCCAGGCAGTGTTAGTTAGTTGTGGCCTGAGAACCAATAAGTGGTATTGAATGTGTTTAACCTCTGACAGACAATAGGATGGTATATATGTCAGTAAAGTGATATCTGTGGGTAAAGGTGTAAAGTGTGCCACAGGACACTCTCACACATATTGTTTATATCTTTTTCAGCCAGATGGCCCACCAGCGCAACCCAGCATACACAGCGGATGAGGAAGAGGTGATACTGCAAAGCCTACTGCAGCAGTACACAATGCTGTTCTCCAGAAGCAACTAGCACCAGCAGGAGTGGACTACACTGTGGCAAGAACTTGTGCATCGGGTAAATGACATAGGCATGCATAACCAGACATATGAGCAGGTACACCATCACTGCAGTGATTTAATTAGACAAGTCTGGCGGCGTGCGTCTGATATCCAAAGACAGCAGCTTGCCACAGGTGGTGGGGTGGCCATTCATCCCCCCTCACCAGAGTGGAGAAGCTGCTCCTAAGCATGGTGGCTCCTGGACAACAGCTACATCAACCTCTGACATGTGTTGTAGTGGAAGTCGGAGCCACCCAGCGCATCCACCTGGAGCAAGCAGGTAACATGCCCTATCTGTAGACTACAGTTAACTGTATTGTTAGATTATGCCTATGTGAGATGTGTACTGTGTGTTTAGCAGTTCCGCTGCCTAGTGTTGTGCAATACGGATAGTTTGAATAATATCTCTACACCTGTGACTGTTGACTGTTGTTGTACTGCAGTTTAGCATACCCACTGTAGCAATGCCACAGTTGTGGCCACTGGCGAACTCTCTCGTATTCTCGTAGGTCCCTCTGGTGTGATGGCAGGGCAGCCAATCCATAACAAATTATGCAATGGTGGATTGAAACAACTAAAAACTCTAAGTTGATTAGTGGCTGTAGTTTGAGAGCCTAAAAGCTGTTTCAAATTTAATTTCCTTACAAACAATTTAAGATCACATATAGTTTGTGCTAAATCCTTTTTCCATGCAGGAACAAATGTCAAACCTTTAGAAAGAATGTCCACTAAATGCTCAGAAACCTGGAAAGATGAAAAATTATAGCCAGTAAAATCTCCCTGTTTATTTTTCACAACTACCGGTATATCCTTATGTTGAATCCTTAGGGTCACCTCCTGTTGTTGTTGTTTTTCCGTTTGTTCCAATGTTTCCATTGATTGGTCCTCATAAAACCCTGTTTAGTGTTTGAGACCACTGTCTGTTGTTTGTTATTATTTTGTGTTTCATTATTAATGTTACGGTCTCGGATACGTTCGCTCCTTCTTACATTGTCAACCTCCACATCTCCATCTGAATAGTTATTTATAACCTCCGTATATTGTGGTGCCGATGTTGATGCTAATATAGCAGTGGCCCCTTGTGATGTAATTCCACTAGACTCTCGATTAGGAGCCTGATGATTCGACCATGCTTGAGATGGTGGAGGAGGGTGGTAGGCTGACCCTGCATGATATTGCAAGCGGTCCCTTTCCAGTTTTTTTATTTTTCTTCACCTAATTTTAGCCAAATGTTGTTCAATACTTTGGAAAGTAAGTTAATATTCGTACTTATACCATTCAAAATCATTATGTTGTTTAATTTGGCTATCCAAATGCCCAATCTGTTCCCCTAATTCTTTTGTTATTATGGTATAATGTTTTACCATCATTTGAAGTAATTGTAATCCCTGTTGGTTAAACAATTTTTATAACGATATTTATACATTAGGTGTATAGAGATGTAAGGTAAAGATGTTTTGCATTAGTAATGTATAGTTTTGATTATCATGACTCACTTTATTAATATTATTATTATTATTATTATTATTATCTAATTTTATGGCAACTAACATGATTGCGAAACATAAATATTTAGATATTTTAATAAGTTGTTGCAACTATGTCACTATGAATAATTTTAACATACATTTATTTGATTTTAAAAAGTCAAACATTTATAGGTATTATGACTTTAAAATTTGATTATTCTATCATGTGACCTTGTGGAGGTTATTTAAATGCAGTTGGATTTTTTAAATGGTTTTTGTTATTCTGAGGAAGTCCAACGATACTGTCGGATGAAAAGTGCTTAAAGAAATTTGCTTTGTGTAAAAAGAGACTTGGCAGTTTAGCAGGTTTTTTTTGAATATGAGGTTACTAATTAGATACAACCAAAGCTGAAGATTTTTACTTTCCTAATTGGTAATGAGTTTTGGTCCACATCAGATTATGAATTGTGCCTTCATCAGGCAATCTGTGGTTGCACTATTCATGTTTCTGTATCCCAGGCTGTGTGTTGAACTATAGTGTCAAATCCAGCATCTAAATCACTTTACTCAACCAGAGTATTGGGCGATGTAATATTTGATTTACAAGTTGCTTTCTAACAAATGTATTCCATGTAGGTTGTCAATATTCCTGAAATAACACCCAAGAGAATGTGTTTTAACAACTTAACTGAACGTAATGTACAATACATTCTCTTTTACATACTGGACATGGATACTACAAGAAAAGTTCCTTAGGACCTCAAGATTTATTCCTGTTTGCAATATGACCAGTTGTATCAACTACATGCAGTGCTCCATACATGGTACTTCTACAGAGAATACAAGCCTTTATTGATGTTTTTAATTTAAAATTAAAATGGATACTTAGCAGCATTTAACCTAGTACTAGTGAAATAGGAAGTATTAAACATGCAGAATCCATAGCTCTTCAAAGCAAAGCAGAAATAAAATAGTAATTTTAAACCTCCAGTTATCAGTGAATAAAGGAGCCATTATTGGAATTATCAAGTCCCGCTGCAAACTTCAAACCACTAAAAGAAAGTGGCATTAAAGGATTAGCTAGCAATGTGGTCTAAATTTGTTCCTAAAAGATTAGTTATACTAAACTGCTAGAAATAAGTGAGGATTTAGATTCATTTGGAGTTGCACAGCAAGGGAAGGAGGAGGAAACCGTAATACATCTGATGCAGTCAATGTTGTGGAATGATAGGCCAGTGAGTTCCCATATGAAAGAGCAACAGATGAAACAGGATGCAGCTGAAGAGAACATTTCACAGGAAGATGTTCTGGAACTGTCTGCATAATGCCAGCAGAAAACAGAGAACAAAGAATGTGCCCACAAGGGAAGAGTTGCTTGATTTGATAGAGCTGGATAGATATATTAAGATCAACAAAATAAATAGATTACAGAAATTCAGTAAGACCCAAAACATTAGAAGTCTGGTAAAGCAAATGAACACAGCAATCTAGACTATTAACAGAAATTCATGTGATACAACAGGAGTAAATATGATATACTACTGTCCAACTAAATTAATAACAGATAAAATCATACCAAAAAAACACAAGGCAAAAAGAGAATTTATTTATTTATTTATTTATTTTATTTTAATTTTGTTTACCGGGATGGTTCGACTGGACAAGGTCCGTTTACAGCGGAGGCCCGGGGAGAAAAGCTCCAGTTTCATTAGGATAACACATTACAGAAAATAAACATATAATACCATATGTAGGCAATAGTATCTATTGAACAAGAAATTTCTAGACGGAAGTCAAAAGAGTAGACATTTGCAATAAAAAAAAGCAATTTACATATATATATTTAGTTAGCAAAGAGCATAATCAGATTTTATTAGGTACATGTTTTCCATGTAAAATATTTTGAGGAAATATATTTATTGGGGCATGAAAAGACAGATAGAAGTTGATTGTAAAGGTAACAGATTTTGGTCTATGTGATACATGGACAGAGCCAAGAACTTGTGAGATGGGCCTTAAGTGAGATTTTGAATAGAGTGGTGCTAGCTGCAGAAGTCACAGATGGGGGGAGATTATTCCAAGTTTTGGCTATAGTGTGTGAAAAGAGAGATTTTCCTGCTGTATTATTTGCTGAGGTAATAGTGAGGAGTGACTTGTTGGCTGAGCGGAGTGGACGATTTGGAGTGTGGCGGGTCAGTAGATGCCTTAATGCAGGAATTTTATCGGGTTGTTTTAGGATGTTATATGATAGAACAAGTTGGTGATATAGTAGCAACTGTGGCAGTTCGAGCCATTGAAGTTGTCTGAGAGGTATGCAGTGATGGGTTCTAAATGGGGTGTTTTTGGCAAACTTGGCAATTCTGTTATAACAGGACTCAAGTTTGTCTAGGTCAGATTTCTAATGTAAGTGAGAATTGGGGCTGCATATAGTAGTGTAGATAGGAGATGGGTTTGAGCTAGGGTGACTTTAGCTTGATTAGTTAGAAAGTTCTTTTGCCTGCATAAGGAACCCATTTTTTTGTGCACCTTTTTTATAGTTTGAGAGATGTGGATGTTGAAGTGGAGGTTGTTGTCTATTTCGATGCCAAGGAGCTTGGTGTGAGGAGAGGGAGAGATGATAGTACCATTGGCGGAGGAGATGGAGAAGAAGACTGGAGTTGTTTTTGATTTGTTTGGGGTAAAAAGTAGTAGTTTGGTTTTGTTAGGATTTAGGATAAGTTGTATGTTAGTTATCCATCTTTCTACTGAGGTGAAGGACTCTTGGGTGAGGTGCTGTAGGGAGGTCAGGGATGGAGCTGAGCATATAAGGGTGGAATCATCTGCATATTGGATTAGTGAGGCATGCAGACTACTTTTGTATAGGTTATTGGTAAATATTGAGAAGAGAAGAGGTCCTAGTATGGAGCCTTGGGGTACACCAATGGTGGTTGGGAGCAGAGATGATAAAGCTCCTTGCCACTGGACAGCTTGTTGTCGTTCTGATAGGTAGCTTTTAAACCAAGCAATAGTGTTTGGGGTGAAGGCTAGGGAGGTGAGGGTATCAATTAGTATGGAGTGAGAGACCATATCAAATGCTTTGGAAAGGTCAAGGAATATGGCTGATATGAATCTGTTGTTATTCCTGTGTTGGTTAACTAGGTCTGTGAAGGAGAGGAGGGCAGTGGTTGTACTGTGGTGAGGGCGAAAGCCATGTTGTGTGGGACAGAAGAGATTGTTTACGTTTAGGAAGTGCATGACTTGTGAGCGTATGCATTTTTCTAGCATCTTTGATAAAGGTGACAGAATAGCAATGGGTTGATAATTTGAGAAATCATAGGAGGTGCCTCCCTTATGAAGGGGAATGATATAGGAGACTTTCCACAGATGAGGGATATATGACTCCTGTATAGAGCGGTTGATAAGGATTGAGACTGGGTAGGCTATGGAGTTGGCTGCCATTTTTAGGAAATGTGCTGGTAGCCCATCTGCTGTGAGGGTAGTGGGTTTAAGTTTTAAGAGATGTTTCTTTATTGTAGAGGTTGGGATAGGTGAGAAGGTAAGAGGAGCAGAGTTGTTTGGAGAAATGAAGTGAAGAAATCAAATGCCATCATAGAAGTATCAAATAGAGAAAATTATGAAGCAATTAAGAAGTGTCATTGTTAAAAGAGTATTTAGAAGAGGAAACAGATCAACAAAAATACTTAGATGTGATAAAAACAATGTGTGGTATCAAAACAGATGTTAATCTATTGTACACTATTGCAAATATTTATTTTATTTTATTTTACATTTGTTTACTGGGAAAGTCCAACTGGGATGTAGACCCATTTTCAGAGGAGGCCTGGGGAGAAAATCTCCACATAGAACAAATATAAAATGTATTATTACAATAAAATACAAGATTTGATATTCAAGCTATCAAATAATACAATGAAAAGTTTAAAATTCTTTGCTATGTAACAATAGTACGGATAAAGAGATAGCATAGAGTAATAATAAACTAAAGATATCAGCACAGGCAGAATAAATATAAAGGAAAAGTGCAAAATAAGATATACATTGATGATGACCCAAAAAAGTTTTATGGAGAACTGGGAAACAAAGCAAAAAGAATAAAAGCACCACCAAAAAATAAGAAATAGACACATTTTGGAGAAATATCCACAAAGACTCGGTGGAAAAGCTCACCCAGACTCTGCCCACAACTTGCTGGGAGGGAAAGGTTAGTTTGTGTTTGCTTTCTTTTATTGCTTCGTTGCTTTCTTTTATTTAGTATTCTGTGATTTTGTTTCTTTACACTGTGTTTTACTTGCATTCCACTTTTAGTTGCTTAATTTGACCACATATCTCCTACCCTCACCTCTTTCATTGGCAATTGTGAGTAAGCACAAAATTATCATTTTGTGAAATCACTCCCCTTCAGCTTTTTAATTTGTTGGCCATCCCAATGTATTCTAAACAACCAGAATACAAAGTGCCCAAATCCTTCTAATCTACCTTGCCTTTTATAATTAGTGGCTCTCCACTCAGATAGCTAAAGTTTAAGTTACTCCCTCTTTCATATCAGACTGTTTAGTGCACACTGCAGTCCTTAGGATGTTAACCCATTTTTTTCATCTTACCTTTAAAATCTGCAACATCTACTCCAAAACCACCAGTTACTGGAAAATCCACATTCTGCCCCTCAGTAGTAATCTTAGGATTAGTGCTTCTGTTTTGCTCCTGGTGAGAGAAGGCACATAGGGTCATTATTTCCTGGAGACTGCTGATCACCAGAAAGCCTAATAACTGCTTCATAGGTGCCAGCTTGGAACATGTGCTTATATTTTGCTTCTGATAAGAAAAGAAGCAGAGTGTATTGATTCCTGACTGTTTCTGGTTGGTCTGTGATTGTCTGTGTTTGACATTCCTGATTGGTCTGGTTGCTTTTCAAGACATTTACTGGGAAAATGCTACAACAAGCCTACAGTTCCTTGCATCATCTGGGACAAGACTGTGGATTGCCAAACAGTCTGTGGCCTGCTTCTCATCTTAGGATTGATGCTAATGTTTTGCTTCTGGTGAGAGAAGAAGCAAAGGAGCATTGTATCTAAGCAGCAAGAAGCTGTGGTGAGACATGTACTAATAGTATTCAGGCAGTAGCCATTCAGGCAACTCTCCTCTTTTCATCACTCCTAATAAGCTACAGTAAGTACTGCTTGATTTGCTTCTAATTTCAGAATCTATGATTAAATACATCAACCATAAATTGTCATGGTCTACCTATTAGTTTCCCCTCAAGTATTTGGTAGTGGCCTGTATAGACAGAGACACCATGAGTTGACATTTTTCCTGTAAAAGCACCATTGAAATTTCACCAGTACTTAGTTGCATACAGGACAACTAGTTTACAGTGACAAAACTGCTCCCAGAGTTGCAAACTGGGTACTCTTGACATTACTTTATATTCCCACTCCAACTGTCTAATCAATTAAAAGGGTCTGTTGTCATTTATATGAACTTTCTCAATATCTCCAGTACCTTCTTGCTGGATATGAACATCCTGAGTTAATGTAGAATTTGCCTTATGTTTTCTGACAACCAGTTAATTCTCAAAAAAAAAACTGATATGGTGCATGAGAAATGTATTTAAACAATGCTAGTGGAGGCAAAGCTCTCACACAAAAGCACCCCTAATGTCAATAAGGTTGCCAGTAGTACACACGCTGCACCCATCACGCACAATTCAGAGCAGACATATAGACCCACATATGCTGAAGCATTTAAATGTAAACTTCCTAAATGTAAATGTAACCTTCCTAAACCCCAATGACCTCCTAGATGAAGTACACATAATTAATACCCTCAGCAGCCCTGAATGCAGTTTCAAAACAACTCCAACATCAACATGTACAGCCACATCTCAGGGAGCCTCTACTTCTCAACTCATAAGTCAAGCCAGAGCACAATCCAACATTCTGGTCATTAGAGACCCCATTGTAAGACAAACTAATGTCCCTCCCACCAGGCTAAGTTAAGGAGAAAGTCGTGGTCAGTTGCTTATCAGGGGCCAGGATCTTATGAACAAAGATGCTGAATGGATAGAAGAAGTAAAAGAAACAGTAAGAAGTTCAAATGTAGAGAATATGAAATGGGGTGAAATAATGGCCAGACCCATATGCAGTACTTAACTTCTGGCTAAAAGTACTCAGTCTTTACATGAGGAAATTCATCCCTGGTTTTGCATCTATGTCTGTAATGGACACAGGCAGCCTGTAAATGATTCATGTCCCAGGCCTCTGCTTGTAAATGTTTTATCTCCCAAGCCCCTGCATGTAAAAATCAAGGGGACCAGAATTACTGAGAGATTTGGGTTGCATGGTTAGGCTTAAAAAGGCTCTTGTGGTTTTTAGCCTAACAAACACCTATGAACTTATGAACAAAGATGCTGAATGGATAGAAGAAGTAAAAGAAACAGTAAGAAGTTCAAATGTAGAGAATATGAAATGGGGTGAAATAATGGCCAGACCCATATGCAGTACTTAACTTCTGGCTAAAAGTACTCAGTCTTTACATGAAGAATTAGCCCTGAGTAAGATCTACTTATATGTACAGCTTGAACAAACACAAACCTAGTTCACAACAGGAAAAATGATACTCCTCAAGAGTGAACCTACAAGCTATACTGAAAACTACAGGCTGATAACTTGCAAACAATATATAAACTATATACTGGAATTGATGCCAAGATAGTTTAGGGTCATACAGAAGAAATCTCAAGCATGGTAATAGAATAGAAATGTAACAAAATAAAATCATATGGAGCAAAGGATCATTTGTTGTTAAGTAAAGTCATAATAGAGAATTGTAAAAAGGGGAAGAATCTAAGTATGGCATTGACAGATTACAAAAAAAAAATGACAGCATCCCACATTCATAGATAAAAGAGTGCTTACAAATGTATAAGATATACCTTACATTGATCATTTACATTACAATGACCATGAAACAGAAGCAAACCACTTTGCAGCTAAGCCATGATAAAGGACAAATGATTATCCAAGGGATTAAAATTCAAAGGTGGGGGTATTCCAGGGTGACTCTTTCTTACAGCTGCTCTTTTGTTTTGCCCTTAACCCATTAAGTTGTCCACTTAGCAGATTAGATCATGGTTACAACTTGGCTTCCAGAAAACAACAATGTGTAGAGACTTCTTTTTGTGAATGACTTAAAACTGTATTGTTCATCACATGAGGAACTGAAAGGACAACTGCAAGTAGTCAAAACTTTCTCATGCTTATTAAATGTTGTATAAAAATCAATCCCCCCAGATTGAATAAAATCCATGTAAGCAAAGTGTAAAGCCTACACAGAAGGTACTGTGGCTGTGTATATGGTACCCCCTCAGAAGCATGCCATGCATATTAATGAAGGCACATTACTGAGGGAGAGCCATGTAACACAATTATTGAATCAGTGTAGGGAGAGTGTTATTGTGTCCGGAGATGAGTAGCACACCTCCCTGCACTGTCAAAGTGCCAGATATCATGTATGCACATGTAATAAAAAGTGTTTTTTATTTTTGTTTGTTTGCACGGCATGGCACGGCATGCAGCAATGGACACATGCCAGAATCTAAAATTAGAAATTAGATACATTTAATTCTGAAAGCAAAGGTCAAGTTTAAGTATAGCTGTGCAGGTTTGCGTGCTGTGGTGCTCAGTTTTGCTTAAATGTAGTAGAGAGACGTATGCAAAAGTATAGCAATAGTCTCAATAGCCACTTAGCCAAATGCTTAGAGTGACAGCCTTATGTGCAGCAGATGCAGGGCTCCAGTACAGAGACAGGATAGTTTGTAAATACACATTATGAGAATAATATTACTGCGGTGGTGGTGCTGCAGTAGCGTTGTTGCTTCACAGTTAGACGCTGCCCGTTCGATTCTCAGTTAGAGCGTCTTCTGCATAGCAACATGCATGAATGGGTGTTCCTTCATTGAAGGTTGTACATTAGGCCCGGTAAGCCAGTATGTAAAAATCTACTGCCAATCATTAGCGGACCGGAGTTCCGCTGTGGCAACCCCTAACCGGTAAAAGCCGAAAGACACAAACAAAACACATTATGAGAATAATGTGAAATCTTGATTACATTTTGTATGATTACACAGACAGGTTATTAAATTTATTTTTCAAATACACATTTGTGACAAGTACTATTAAACCTTGATTGAATTTTGTATGAATAAATACACAGGTTATTAATCATTTATGTCACAAATACACATTATGAGAAGTATGTTTAAACCCTTGATTGCATATTGTATGTATTCACAGGTGTGTTATTAAGCATTTATGTAGCAAATACACAATTATGAGATGTATTTTTAAATCTTGCTTTGCTGTGCTCATCTAAGCTCTACTAAGCACAGCTAAGCCTTGCCAAGTACTACTTAAACAAGGAATGTTTTAGCAGTGATTAGCTGGTTTGCGCATTGCTAAGCACAGTGAAGCCCTGCTAAGCAATGCTCGTTTAAGCACTTTTCAGCCCAGCTAAGCTGGTTTGAGAACCACTAAGCATTGCTAAGCATTGACAGTTTAAGTCTTCAGCTTCTGGGAGCAACCGTAGGGCATTCTGGTGACCAGGATCATGGCTGGACCCCTTGTAAAATACCATTATGTCTGACAGCTGTAGGGCCAGTACCAGGGATCAGAGTACAAGTCAGAAGTCTGGGACTGGCTGGCATGTAATCTCACCAGTGCTACAGGTATCCCCCTTACAAGTGAGCAGGTCCGCCATCAGTTTGATGATCTGAAGCAATGGAAAATGGGACTTGGACAACTGGGTCCAGGATGCTAAAGATGGGAGTAAACCCCAAGTTTGTAAGTACTGTTTGCATTGTTTTACCAATTCCTAATCTGAAAGTGTAATAAACAGGTACTGATAATGGTGATTTTCTGTCCCTATAGCTGCAGAGGAGAGAGCTCGCAACCTAGAGACCCACGTAGGGCATCTGACCAGGTTGCGCTGTGATTGTGGTGACTCAAGATGTATCTTGCAATTTATAGTCCTATAAGCAAGAAGGAGTAATGCATTAACTACCATTAAGTATGTACAGTTTTGATTGTACTGCAATGAATGTGGTCATAGAGCTTGACTGCAATACGTGAGTAATGCCAGGTATAGTTCAATAAAGATGAAAGCATGAAACCTGAGAATATTAAGGAAATAAAGTTTCTACAGCATTAATTGTGGAATTACAGCTCTATTGCAGCATCTGCATTATATGAACTGTTCTGCAATAAAGAATGGTAAAATATACCACTCACTGCATGAAGTCACCCCTAATAAAGCTGTACTTTGCAATATGTGTCCATTTTGGGCTAGTGTTCATAAAATCAAGTATTACACCTGCTGTCAACTAAAACAAAAAGAAGCAGGTATGTATATCAGGACTGTCTTGTGTTAACCACTGAATTCAGCTATATGCATTGCTGTGCTGAGGTATGCTGCTGCAGGCAAATATGAAACTAATAGCTGTAGACTGCAAATATACCATCTACCACAGTATATGGGTCAGGTAGCCAACCCAGTACTCTGATATGTTTTCTACACATCACAGATATTTCCACCCACAGGGTTCATGGGTTCATAGGTTGGTACTAGGCTATCAGCCCTAGGGCCTATACAAGCCTAGCCATAACAATTCCCTGGATATTTCTTCCCACAATATTTACTTCCCTGGACTCCTGTCTATCAAGGCAACTGACGTGATCCCTGGGGTGAATTTCCTATCTCCCATCCAATCATCAAGGTTTCTTTTAAAAGGGGTCAAGGAGATGCTCTGCTTGACATGTATGGGCAGTCTATTCCAGAGTATGGGGAGTCTCTGGGTCATGAACCTATCCCTCCAGCATGTTTTTTTCATTGTGATGACAAGGTTTAGATCCCTGGAGTGTGTGGCTCTGAGGGATTGGGATTTCTTTAAGTGGAGCATGGCCAACAGCTCAGGGTTTGACATGACCTTGTCTGTTAAGCAGAGATCTCCTCTGAGTAGATGATATGCCACAGAGTATAGTTGGAGATTTTTTAGATGGTCAGCATAGGGCATCTGTTTTAAGCCTGTGATTCTTTTAGTGAGGTATATCTGTGGCCTTTCTAGCTGTTGCAGATGTCTTGTGAGGTACATACCAAACGGAACATTGTATTCTATAATGGGTCTAATGAGGGATTAGTGGAGTGGGACAATGGC
The DNA here is from genome assembly GCF_019279795.1 of Protopterus annectens. NCBI lineage: Eukaryota > Metazoa > Chordata > Ceratodontiformes > Protopteridae > Protopterus > Protopterus annectens. The sequence goes on along the minus strand of NC_056733.1, from coordinate 29,408,181 downwards.
CTCCTTTTTTCTGGATGAAAAGCCCTTAGTGATGAGGTGTGCCACATAGAAGGATTTCCTGACTGTTGTGGTAATGTTGTTATCGAAGGTGAGACCAATGTCCACCTGTGTCCCTAAGTCTCTCATCACACTTTTGGTGTTTAGTGTACTGCCACCTATGTGGTAATTCATGGGTACATGTTTTTTTCCCAAAGGGGATAACTATACATTTCTTTGCATTAAGCCTGAGCCCATGGCTCTGGCACCAAGCATTTGTTTCTGTAAGGCCCTTTTGTAGAATATCCACATCATTTGAGGATTCAATAATGGCTCCCAGTTTGCAGTCATCTGCAAACTTTGTTAGCCAGAGTCCCTTAGTGTTGGCCTGTACTTCAGAGAACTAGATGCCAAACAAGAGTGGTCCCAGGACTGAACCCTGAGGTACTCCACTTGTCAGTTGTCTGGAGCTGGATTTGGAGTTGGCTACTTTTACAGTCTGGGTTCTGTCAGCAAGTGAGTTGGCAACCCATCGAGTGTTGAAGGGATTTATGCCCAGCTTAGTACGTTTATCTATGATTCCAGAGTGGTGGATGGTGTTGAAGGCCTTTGCAAGGTCCAGATAGGCTGTTTGGACTGCCTTACCCTCATCCACAGCTCTGGAGACTGATTCAAAGAAGTCAATAAGGTTCAGGAGACTGGATTGGCCCTTCACATACTCAAGCTAGGTGGGGTCCAGTGTTTGAAGGTTGCCAATATCTTTGTTTATAAGTTCCATGATAATGCATTCCATGCTCTTGCAGATCAGGCTTGTCAGACCGATGGGACTGCAGTTCCCAGGATCCAAGGTGGATCCCCCCTTGTGGAGTGGAATAACTGTAGCTGTGCGCCACTCAGTGGGCACAAAGCCTGAGGAGAGGCTATGATTAAACATGACACATAGGTGAGGTGCCAGTTCATTTTGTAGTTCATGTTATACACAGCCTGGGATGTCATCTGGTCCCATGGATGCTATATTCTTAGCTTTGGAGAGTGCAGTTTCTACCTGTGTGGCCATGATTACAGGAATATGGCAATCTTTGGTATTGAGATGGGCCCTTTAGGGGGTGAGAGGGGGGTGAAGTTGGCACTAAATCGATCTGTCAGGATATTGGCAATATCCTTGGGATGAGTATATTTAACGCCATTCTGTTGTAGCTCAGAGAATATCTGAGCATTGCCATTTAGATTATTGACATAACTATAGAATGCCTTGTGGGTGTCTTTGGAATCGTTGGCAATTTTATTTTTGTAACTAGCTTTGGAGGATTTTATGAGGGATCTCAGATTCTTACTGAGGTTGTTAAGGGAGCTTTTTGCATCCTGGGATTTTCCTCTTTTCTGCAACAGTTTCTTTCTTCTGTTGTATAGTTTGTTTATGGCAGGGGACCACCAGAATGGCATACTTTTTTTGGAGGAGAGCGTCTTGGTTCTATTTGGGATGGCACAATTCATGCACGAGTGGATGTGCTCATACAGTGCATTAGTGTAGGATTCAGCAGTCGAACTTTCAGCTCCTGTCTGCATGGGTGTCATGAAGTTTGTCACTTCTGACTTAAGTAGTATGAAGTTGGCTTTGGAGAAGTTTGTTTACGGAGGTTTCCTTACTGGGGGGTGGGTGTGTGATGTGGATGTCAAGGGTGATTTGCTTATGGTCAGACCTGAACAATGAGGGGGTGGCCACTGGTGTGGAGCATCTATCTCCCATATTGGTAATGACCAGCTCTAGGATATTGGAACCCCTGGTGAGACAATAGATTAGTTGATCCAGGGCATTGGAATTTATGAATTCCAAGAACCGTTGGGAAAAGGTGTTGGTACCTGAGTAGTTTTCCCAGTTAATGGCAGGGTAGTTGAAATCGCCCAGTATTAGGGTGTTTGATTGTATCTTAATATTTTCCAGTATGTTTATAAAGGTGTAGTGAGAATCTTGAGGCATGGGGGGGATCTGTAGCAAGCTACAATTTAGATTGCAGTCTTAGCTAGTGTTAGTTGCACCTGGAGAATTTCAGATGCATTGTGTTGGGCAACTAGCATGGAGGTGAGAATATTCTTGGTGAATATGGACACTCCTCCACCTTTAGTGTTTCAGTCTTGGTTTGGTGTCCAAAAAGTGTGGTAAATATGGTATATGGTGTGTACCTGTATTCTATGCATTAATGTACAGTTCATCTAAAATTATTGTAATGCCTGAATCTCATGCACATGTGTATAGCTTAGTGCAATCTTGTATAACAATCTATTTCTATTACCAGGTCATATTTTGTTATCAGGGAGGTCTAGTCAATCAATATGTACCAGTTGCTCAGTAGCTCAGTTTGATAAATGCTTGGTCTGATGTACATTTTGTCACACACACAGACCAGGGTTTGAGCCCAGTGACAAGTACTACTAAATATTCTTGAATCACTTATGTATTGTTAAGAGATGTTCTCCCTGCAGAAATTACAGGTAAATTAATGATTGAAGTAGCCCTTAGACTGTGTTAATAATGTGTGTGTTCAGATGTAACAGAATGTTAACAGCATTGTAACAGAGTGTTAATAGCATTGCTCAGATATGTGAAGACTTCAGAAAATAAAGGAAACAAGTACAATAGTAATTAAAGTTAATACAATAAATAAAATGTGCACTCTTGGTATGGCTGTATGCCTGGTGTGTCTGTGAATGTCTGCTGATAGTCTAACCCTATGCCTGCCAAGGATGGCATGATAGTCGTAAACTCTCTATACTGTGCATGATACATGTCTCTCAAGTGTCACACTGTCATGGACTTTGATCACTGTTGCCTAATCCTTCTGTCAGACCTCTATCATGGTCATGATTTATGTCAATTACATAGTCACACTACATCAGTCCACAGTACACTTTGGTAGTCATATATGTTCCCCTAACATGTAATAGTCCTCTCTAGGTGTGTATCTGTAGGTGTTACAGCTTGGCCCATACTGTCCTTTACATAGCTTGAGAGGTATGAACATGCTACAGAAGCTATAGGGCACATGTATACATAAAGGAAAGGCAGACCTATAGCGTATATAAGAGTATTGTTATAAACAATATAGCCTACACTGGTATTAATGGACTGTGTTTCTCTCTCCCCCCACCTCTCATCTACATCATAATTTCATATTGTTATGCATCGGTTATGGTTTAGTATTAACATATGCTCTTTTTAAAATTTTATGTTGAACCTTGTGTTTTATTATTGTTCTGTATTACAATGGCTGCATACTGACATATCTTGTTGAATTACCTATGGTGTTAGCCTTATGCCGTAACTGTTACTGGCATGCTGTTACTATACTGATTATTATCTCACTTATTGCTGTTTTCCATATACTGTGCAATGTTATGTTACTGAGTTATTTGCAATGTTCTGGCATGCTGTTATAACTAACTAAATGTTATGCTCATTACTAACCCATACACTTTGAAATACCTCAACACCATAACTTGACTGAGTAGGCCAGTTCCTGGTGATCTGCCTACCCTACCTCAGCCAGTCGTTGCACTGGGTCCCAGCACATTTGGGACCCAAGCTAGTGGTGATCCACTGCTGGACTTCCACCACCTACAGGTGAAACTGCCTCAGGGAATGGGGTCTGTCCCTCGGGACCGGGGATAGAGAGGGTTGTCACCCAAGAACAGCTACCAGTGATGGTGCGCAGGATCATGCAATGTGGCTATGTGAATTGCCTGCACCAGATTGAGGGCAAACTCATCAACCTGGAGGGGTAAGGTGGCCCCAGTGCCCAGCCTCCAGCACAGCCACCTTTGGAGCCATGAAGGAGCAGTGTTGACTGGCCATGGGTGGGGAGCTCAGTCTCACTGCTGCCATCTGGGGGCACATGAGTCTCTGATTCTACAACACCCACCCTGTTGAAGGTGTTTTCTCCGCTATGTTTCACACACCGCTCCTGTATGCTGTCTTGTTTGTCTTGTCTGTCTGCCAATACAACTACTTCTACCCAACTTACCTAACCACACATATCTATATCCCTTTTCCAACATTCCACTCTCACCTTAAAAAAGGGAGCCTGTCCTGCAAAAAAAATGACTCCCTATACATAGCTCTCCATTTTGCACCCACATCCACTGGACACAATCAATTATTAAATGAATTAATCAACACAGTTATGTTGCCCTCACACCTCTCTCTGGGTTGTAAGGTTCCAAATTCTCTGCAACCTGCACAGCTGTTGCTGTAGAAGAAATTGAGAGCTAGAGCTATGGTCCCTTCCTCCATCCTTTTTGCACATCCCTACCTGCCTTTTGGTATGTTTTCCCCCAGTTTGCCACCAATTCACCTCTTTCCTATCACCCCTTTTTTCTTTTCTTTTTAAAAATTAGCACAGGTTTAAGTGGAGCTAAGTGGCACAGCGCACTGTGCAAACCTGTTTAAAACTGCTTAAAAGTGCCTTAATCACCTTCTGTGTTTCTGACCCTGTTAGGTACATCTGCAAAATAATCACCTCTGCCATGTCTTGAGCTCAGGCCCTTGTCAACTACAGCATAGTGCATTGGCCCACTAGGCCACTCAGCTCTTAAGAAAGATAGGTGTTTCCATAAACATATCCTGATTGCCAATAACACACTGTAAGTACATATAATAGGGAAATTGACAGTGTACTTGGGCCTGTGGTGCAGACACTACACCAGTACACAACCAAATAAATATTAATGGATGTACATGAGGCCTGTGATAGCAGGTATAGCTGTTAACTGTACAGACTGTTGCAGAATGTCCACATTTGTATCCTCTAGTTTTGGCACATTTTCACAAAAACATATCTGTCTCCTACAGTACTGCCAAGTCATTAAAGACTGAGGTTAAAAAACATGACAGACATTTGAGTGTCATACCTCACACCCATCAGAAAACACATGATGATGCAAACCCTGTGTCACAGAATGTATGTATGGACATACATCTTGCAAATACACCTACTAAGGCTGTGAGTCAGTAGCTCGGTCTGTTAAATCCCATGTATGTAGTATATTTTGCCACCCACAGTCCTGGGTTCGAATGCAGTGTGTTGCACTCCAATTACATTTTTGTCAATACATCAAATCATGACTGAGTTATGTAATTTTAACCAAAACAGGTTTCTGCTACTGAATTAACTGCTGCAGATGTTAGGAAGTCAAAGGAATGTAGGTATGGATACACTGCACATATTCATATAGCCTACCTATATGTCGCCTACTACTCTCTGACTGGCACTGTTACATAACAGATGTACCTGAAGTGCATGCCTCGACTGGACTGTTGTGGGTACCCTCACCCTGGCTCTGCTGTGATGACAGAGCTGACACTGCTCCCTAGGTGTCACATACAACTTGCTGTCCTCCAACATTTTCACACTCCCCACTATGAGTCCTAGGCAAACAGCAGCAGCTGCAGGCTGCAATATGTGCAGCTTTATGTTACACTACTTGATACAAATCTACCATACATCACAACCCCCTAGAACAAGGGATCCACATAACACCCATACATAAAGGGATGGCGGCAAAGGAAAAATGACAAGGATATGTGTCACAATCTGCCCCTACAAAAATACAGAGCTGATAGACCAGCAGCAACTGCAGCAGCATGCATATTCTGCTGGGTATGATGACTGACATGCACATGTCTCTTCCCCCTTAATGACCTCAACCTGCAATGTTTAACACTGAACTGCCAGATAATCATAAAGTCATTTGACAATGGCCAAACATAGCATGGAAAAGTGTGGACGTACCTCATAAATCTCAACAGTGGAGAGTATTAGTACCTACCCTGTGCAATACTGTAGACTCCACACCTCACTAATGTCCATCTCACAGACTAAGAAAGGGGTGAAGCCCTACATGAAGGCCTTAAATATTGCACTGTTGTGCCATGTCATTGGCTAATGAAAGAGCAACCCAGCTATTCTGGATGCAATTAGCAAGTCTAAGCCATGGATTGGTGCACGGGCACTTGACTGTTAATGAGCATTCTCTACAAAAGGCAAGCAACTGCCTGTGGGAAAGAGGTCAGTAACTTGATATACCATGACAGACTGTGATTTATCAAGCATTTTTCTGTAGAATTTCTTCTCAGAAGAATTACATTACTCTACAAGGTACATAATACAAGTCCCCATATAATGGCATGCAGATGGGAGGATGCAGTTATGAGGAATAGGGATTACAACAGTAGGCCTGTAGTACACCTCTAGGAATGACATGTAGTTGATATTCTGCTGTCCAACAGCTAAAGGCATGCCTGTCAACTGTGCCTGCTGTGAATTAGAGCACAGCTGTGGCCCTCTCGATCCCTCCTGCAACAGTCTACTCCTGTATGAATTCTACTGGATTATGTGGTAGACATATTGACAGTAAGTAAGGGTGGAAATAGCCGTCATATCCCATGATGTACTGTCATTCAGCACCTCTATGTCTGTGAATGTCACACAGGCATAAGTCAGACAATATAAAGCTGCCCATGACTGTCCCTGATGTACTCTAGCTAGGTCACAGTTTAGTCGACATTTGTATGTCATTGCTTGATAGCTATGGCTGACATACCTGGCAAACCCATACAGTGGGAAGTCAGGTCATAGCAAGTATTACAGGGGGAACACAAGCCAAACCTCAGCAGCAGAGTGTACATATTGGTCATACAAAGTAAGAGCATGAATACAGTGACACATATTATTGTAACATAACTGTTTTTTGAGGATTCTGGCATGTGACTTCCATATTCACCATATCCCTGGAGCAACCATCAGTTATTGGCCATCTGCCTGCCAGTCATCCACAGGTGTCTGCCAAAAGAACCACATACATCAGGTACACATACACATTTGACAAACAGCTGTGTACTGGAGAGGTATGACATCTACAGGGAGGATAGACTAAAGCAGGTATTCATTGCAGTCTGTCATTGTGGCACAGTGATGTTGCTGGACTGTCCCCACATACATGTAATAACACCCACCTATGTGTCTATCAGTGGTTGTATGAAATAGTAGTGGACTTTGCCCACAGGGGACACAGCACAGTACATAGCATTGATGGGTGTGGAGATATACTGCACACTCTGTCACAGCACACAGGGACATAACCGGTACTGCTATTATGCTGGTTATTGACACATATATAGTGTATTGATAGACTGCAGAGTATGGCGTAGGAGGTAGCAGTGGATAGTGCAGGGCACTTTGGATGTGCATTGTCTGTACATAGTGGATATCAATGTATCTGGTCCTGTGAAATGTTCCTCCTCTTGTTGTCTTTCAGAAAGAATGTATAGAAGGAGGCACCTGCCATTTCCAGAGGCTGGAAATAATGTCATCCTGGATGGCCTCAGACTGCACCACATCATTCTGCTGTCCAGGACTCACCACAATCATGACCAACATGCAGCTCTGTGGGCTGACCTTGTCACAGTAGTCAACAATGTAGGGCTACAGGACAGAACCTATGAGCAGGTCTGACACCGGGCCAGAGATATGCTCGATGCTGCATGGCAAAAGGTTGCTGCTGTGGCCAGGGACCGTGCTGGCATCGGTGGAGAGCATGCAGTGGAATAACCACCCTCAGCCACAGAGGAATTCCTGGCAAACATGGGAACAACCACCAGCTCCCAAAAATCCATCACCCTATACATTGTGGAGGTGGGTGCCACAGCATCCACAGCAGAGGAGCATCCAGCTAAGCTTCCTGTATTCATCAGTATAATACTGCATCAGCCATTGTCACAGCCTCTGCATACCAGTACATGGGTGTCAGATGTATCTGCAATGGGAGTAGTTTGGTTTTAATACACAGTTTTGCATGCATACTCAAAATGTCAGCAATGTAGGCAGTATCACATTAGCTACTGTACATGTTGATGTATGTGTATATTACCCTGTAACAATGCCACGTTTGGTATTGCTGACAATATGTCTACCTCACATTTCCATAGGTACATCAGGTGTGAAAGGAGTCCAAGGTTCTGTAGCTGGTAAATGAGCTACATTTCTTAAAAAGGTCATATATACCCTACAAATGTCAACGGCTGGCATTTTGCCCTAGGCACAACTGTTATGCTTAGCCAGAGTACAATATTTGTATGTTAAATTTTGGAGGGCTTAACTGATGAGCTATGAATGGGTAATCACAGTCATGTATTTGCAGGAGCAGCAACCCATATGCACTTATTTTTGAGGAGGTCTCAGAGATGCCTGGTCAGACAAAATATGGCGATGGTACATACCTGAGACAGCAACATTAGAACTGACATATTATGCTCAAGACAGGTGCACTTTTTTTTAGGTGTAGGTCTATCACATTCACTGACATATTGCTTATTGCACAGGTGTATAGTACTGTCAACATTAATCAGCCATAGCTGCAGTGCATGTTATAAAGGGTCTGTCTGGTTTACATACGTTGTAGTCTGTGCGTGTGTGTTGTGCATGAGATTGAAAATAACACTGGTATGTGTAATGCAGTTGTGCCTCCTCACCTGTATGTGTATGTGTGTGGATTACCATACATAACAGTGCAGGTAGTAATGTACTTATTTTGTCTTCCTCCTCAAAGGTGACCATGGGTGTTGAAGTGTGCCCCCTGCACATAACCTTATGGGTCTCATCAGATCGATGATGATGGTGGCCATAGTGAGTTACAGTTGGAGTTGTTGGGGGCTGAATCTGTCCCATGGGTTGACATCTCACTTCCTCCTCTATTGTCTCAGCACACAGTCACTATGATACACATACCCAGTCCCCTGTGGCCACAGATATCAGACAGTCAGACTGTGGTGGCATCGAACAGGAGAGTGTGGTGAATATGACATCCATAAATGTGGACACTAGCCATAGACAGAGAGCTGGTGAGGTCCCAAGCAGTCAGATTGACAGGGATGCTCAAAGGAGGACTGCTGCCCATCCACCACCTTTCACAGGTGTCACATCATGGGTCACTCGACACATGTTTTGATCCATCATGGAGGCACAGGCATGTTCAGAATACAACTCCAGACAGATGGTCAGGATTATGGCTGCATCACTCTCTGACATCTGTGACTCCCTCAATCACATTGCTGATGCCATGCATTGTTTCACTGATGTAGAGGACAGACAGTGGGATGAGACATTGTCAGTCACTGACCACTTATTGTCTGTGCTAGAACATGTGGTGGGAGTAGGGCATCGAACACATGGCCATAGGTCCACAACAACATCTGCTGGGAGTGTACATGGCCATGCACACTCATGGTCACATAGTGGCAGTACCTCCCACACTATAGAAGGGAGGGTGCTGTTCACACCATGATGTGCCAGGCCATGGGCATGTGTTCCCGGGTGTCCTGTGAGGGACCCAGGTCAAGCAGACACCAGTCACCATCAGCAAACTCGTACCGCATCTGACCCTGGGCATGGTGGTGCCAGTGCAATCCTGGCAGAGTCAGTTTCTGTGCTCATGGACAGAGATAATGAACTGTCCAGTCTGCCATGTATGGTCCACAGCTGTCCATTATACTCACGTGTAGGGATAGCACACGGCTTGACTGTATATGAGCACACACTCATACATCACTGTCACATGAAGGTCACCAACAGACACATACGGCACCCCTCCATGGCCCAGTTGGCCAGCACCCTTTCCTGACTCCCACACATGATTTCAACTGTTTGGCACAGCCTAGGCCACCACACCCTGTGCTTGTGATGATACCTGTGCCACATCCCTGCCATCCATACCATCACTGTAGGGAAATGCAAATATACATCTGATGTTCTGGGTGACTATAGCACATTACATGAAATTTTGTAGTGCGGTTGTGTTATGCCATGGCAGGTGCTGTATGTTGGCATCTGTCATGAGTACACATCAAAGTTTTTGTACCTTTGCTGCATGATGTTAGGTTGGTGGTGATGTTGCAGAGTGACACGTGTCTCTCAGAACTTCGTATGTTTCAGTTGCAGGGGTCTGAGTGGCTACACTATGAAGACTTGGTGGCAATACAGCTGCTCATGATGGCATGGTAACAAAGCAGAAATATGACATCAGCAAGGTACAGCTGTATATGTGCATGGTTACCTAGGCGTGTATGTGTAGAACAGTGTGTCAGGGACAGTGGTGGTGGACAGCGTAAGCCTTCATGCATACCCTATGACAAGTCATGCTACTCTTGATACATATCACCTCGGTGTTCTGTACCTACAAATGTAGGTGGTGGCAGATAACATTTATGCCTAGGTAGATGTGGGATATTTAGGGGCAGCAGCTACTCACAGGGCCTTAAAATTTATAATCATTACAAACACACAGGCTAGACAGACACCCTGCTGTAAGGGGGTATATTTACACAAACACATACACAGTTGACCTTTTTGAGATTAGAACCCCTACCTATCTAGTAACATATACTATAGAACTATGAACTTATTGCGTGCGCCACAGAGCTTATGCATTCTGAGAGTGTATGCCAGTGGTGGATGACATCAGCAGACCCTGCAAAGGAGCCCAATGGGGAATTGATAGGGCCTAAAAATGTATAACTATTGGACACAGATGGGTGAGACAGACACACTGCTGCAAGGGGATATAGTTATCTAAATACATTCACATAGTTGCCCTTTTTGAGATTAGGACCCCAACCTATCTAGTAGTAAATACTATAGTACTTATCACATGCACCATGGAGCTTATGTGTTCTGAGACTGTATGCCAGTGCTGTTAAGGTGGATGACATCAGCAGGCCCTGTAAAGGAGGGCAATGGTGGGGTTGACAGGGCGTGAAAATGTATAACCACTGCACACAGGTAGGCAAAACATACACACTGCTGAAAGGGGGTATATTTGCATATGCACACGTATTCACAGAGTTGCCCATTTTTGAGATTTGAACCCCTACCTATCTAGCAGTATATACTATAGTACTATGCACTTATCGCATGTGCCACAGAGCGTATGTGTTCTGTGAGTGTCTGCCAGTGCTGTTAAGTTGAATGATATCAGCAGCTGTTGACAAGGAGGGCAGTGTTCTGGAGGGCGCTAGTCACAGGGCCATAAAATGATTGACCATTGCGCAGACATAGGCATGTCTGCAATGCTGTATGGGAAATATGTGCATATACACAAACACATAAGATGGCTGATGTGGTATTAGCTCCTTTACCTATTACATACTACAGCTCACAACACTAGTTGCATGTTCTACTATTTACATTTGATGTACAGGTGGATTCAGCACTACATCAATCTACACCTTTATGTGTATCTCCCTATATATAAATATATGGATCTAGGACTTATGCACGAATGTGCAAAGTCCTGAATCCATAATCACTGAACATATATTAACGAAAGCGCTTTCACCAAAAAAGCGCTTTCGTTAATATATGTTAAAAAAAAAAAGAAGAAGAAAGAAATCTACATTTATGCAGGGTAGGCTTCAAAAAAAAGAAAGAAATCTATATTTATGCAGGGGGGCTTCACCCCCTGCACCCCCACACCCCCTACTTTAATATTCTCACTCCGAGACTGCACTACAGTGAGGAAAAGGGAATTTTCCCTTATCCACACCATAGTGCGGTCTCACAAACAGGCATACTTACGCAAAAGTGTTTCTTCGGTGAAAAGCACTTTCGCGCAAGTATGCCAAACCAAAATTAGTTTCAGTGATTTTGTCTTTGGGGATTGTACGGATCCCAAATATATATATATATATATATATATATATATACATACATACATATACATGTGCCACATAGTGATAGCTAAAGGCAATCAGTGTCTGAGGGGGATATGGAGAGACAGATAACATCTACATACCTGTTTGTATTCACAGAGATATAGTCATGTATCAGTTCTTTAGGCAGATGAGGCATCAAACATGGGCCAAAATTAGCTAAGTGTAGGAGCATGCCCAGTGTGACCATCAGTACTTACAAGGTGACTCCAGGCTAGACCTACCTACTCCAGTCCAAGATTGTGTGTGCTACAGCCAATTGGCTGTTGCAGTTGATTCAGCAGTCCAGCACTTCCCTGATATTATGTCAAAGGGATTCCCCGGCTGTGTGCTGCCTATAATATCTGAGTCATACCTAGGGTGAACACAGATTGTAATAGACTGCACAGGGTTTTACATCCTATGTCTGATACGTTTTGCATAGCATTGTGATTTTCTGGTACATCAGTGGCAAATCATTATAGGTTGATGTTAGAAAATGATGACAGACAGTTGCTTTACTGACTCCATACACAGCAGGGAACCCATGCTACTGGACGACCTGTTATTCTCTGCACTTTCTACATTTGTGTGGCCGTTAGAAATCCTTTTCCTTATATGTGGGCCTTTGTCCCACTCCTTTTCATGGCTTTGTCCATATTTCCTGATCAAAGTAGTTGTAGGTATGCTCTGACTGGGGTACATGATATAACACCATACACAGGGTTACAGAGTTCACACCACTGACTGTACATGTTTTGCAGGATGTCCAGCATTCTACCCCATATGTCTGCTGTGCTCTTCAGACATTTGTTTTATTTTTGTAATATACTACTACATGGTGCCCACTGACTTGTTGCAGATACTGACACAGTTACATGCTGGCCTTTTCATCCTGCTGTTACACTGCCTTGTTACAACCTGCTATTATGCTAGCCACCTTCTAGGTTACTCAGAGCATGTGTAATGCTCATAGCTATGGCCCCTGTCCCTCCATTGTCTCTGGCATTGTCCAACTTTCTTGCAGTAACAAATAGTGAAATATTGACAGTCTGTGGGACTTCTACCATAGGAGTACCTCACGTGCAAAATTGTAGGTGCAGCCAGCTTCAAACCATGAACGCCATCAACCATGCCAATGTACTTAGCCCACTAAGCTACACCAGCCTACAGAAAATGAAGTTTAATTCCTGACACTATCAACAGCAGACAGACATGCACTTTGATCCCTGCATATTGAGGAAATAAAACATGTTGCCAGGTTGTTTGGGGCAGCCCTGGGATTGTGAGGTCTGCTGCTATAACCTTGCTGGGGGTAGGGGACTCTAGCATTGACAGTTATGCATCTATCCTATGACCCCACTGTTTGGCATTTCCCTCACATACTGCAGTGGGTTTTGCTGCCTTGTGGCCAACTGCATATTATGGGGCAGCCAGTATTGGACAGAGAGTTCTTGTTGTCCCACATAGCTGTCAGTTGTCTTTAGGTAGTCCAGTAGCCCACTCTGTTCCCTTGCATACATGCACCAGGTCCATACATATGCTACCATAGTCTAGTATCCCATGCATTTGTTGTACAGAAGAGTGACCTCCCTTATGAATGCAGCAGTTGAGATAACAGTGCTTCAGGACTGACTGTCTGATGCATGAAGTGCACAGCCAACACATGGTAAGGTACAGATTGTGTGGTCTGGCTGGCATCCTTTTTACTATGTATGTAAGAGTGATGCATCAGTCACTAGGACCCTAGGTTGTCAGTACATGTGCTATGTGTTGCCTCTTTGCCAAGGCCAGGGCATTCTGGGCATGCCTATGTCTGCCTACAGGGAAAGGCTCAGAGCATTCCTCCTCTGAGTCCCCCTGTAGGTGTGGCTGTGGGGACCTTGGCACTGGTGGGGGGCTGTGTGTCCCTTCCCTGTAATAATCTTGCCACAGTTGTTACTGCAGGATCATATTTTGTAGCATGGCACATACTGTGAACATCTATGCACATGTGTCTGGACAGTACTGCAGGGCTCTACCAGATATATCAAGGCAGCTGAACCGTGACTTGAGCAGGCCAAACACATGGTCTATGATGTTCCTAGTTTGTGCATGTGCCTCATTATGGCATTCTTCGGTTGGGGTATATTACTTCTGATGGGTGTCGTCATCCACAGTTCCAATGCATAGCTAGCATCCCCCAGTAGATGGCCATATAGGATATCCCCCCTGGTAAACATGTAGTACAGCTGTGATGCATGCCAGATATGGGAGTCATAATAACTGCCAGGGATGCCGGCACACACACTCATGATAATTCTCTGGGCATTGCACATGACCTGGCAGTTGATGGAGTGATATCCCTTGTGGTTGACGTAGACTCTACCCTCCTGACTGGGTGGTGCTTTTATGTGGACATGAGTGTAGTCTATGGCACTCAGTACCTCAGGGTAGTGTGCTACATAGTGGAAGAGATGCATACTGCTTGCCCTCTCCTCAGGGGTGTGGGTTATCAATGTTTTCACTGGCATGTGTTTGCATGGCAGCCAGGAATTGGTGGAATACTCTAGATGAAGAAGCCTATGGGACCCCCATCATTTAATCAGTTTGTCTTTGAAAAGTACCTTTAGCTAGTATTCTAAGGACTACACATACCTTTGTTTTGACTGGGAAGGATTCCCCTCTGTTGGCTCTAGGTCTGAGCTGAGGGCAGCAAAGCTCATTGAGTTCTTGTAATAAGTCGCTGTCCACCCTGTAGTGCTCTACAATCTCCAGCTCATGTAACTCCTGGAAGGTTACCCTGGGCCTGAACACTCTTCTCCTTCTCAGTCTAGGCCTATTGTCAGCAGCAGCATCAGCACTGACCTCAGGCATTAGCACATACGATGTAGCAGAGCAGCAGCAGCCCCTAGCATTCTGTCAGTTAAAATTCCCAAGTCTGTCCTCCAATGGTGCAGAGTATGGGTGAAAAAAACAGATTATATGGTGTATGCATACTTTATAATGGTGTGCTGCAGATGCAGCCTGTGTGAATGGCTAACTATGATGCATTCCACCTGCCTGGTATATCAATGAGGGGATTTGAATGGCCTAGTGTCAGTGGAACACGACTTATGAGTAATTTAAACATGACTGGCTTTCCCAGGCTATTTCCTTTTTTAAAAAAAAAATGTCTTCCCTGCTAAGCACTGAAGAACAGCGCACAAAACTGCGGTGCTAGTATAAACACTTCTCAGCAGTCTGGACATACCCCCATGCACAACATAGCTTACAACAGTTAATACTTGTGCCCTGGAGCAAAATAAGCTTAGCAGCAGTGGACATACCCCCTTGTTTATCTGAATGGCTCACCATGCAAACAGGTACTGCTGAGTTCCAATCCACTTAAACATATTGTGACACACCCACTTTTGATGTCAGCTAGCTGTTCTGCAGACAGCAACATGGTTCTGGGGCTAAATGGTTTTTATCTGCAGACACAGTGGCCCAATTTTGTTATTTAGTAACCCCAGTTCATTTGCATACAGTTCCTTGCACATAACATGGATACTTCACTATTCCAGGGCATGCATTATTCTCACTTATGTCATCTTTTTACTTTTTAACATTTCTAGTATATATATTTTGTTGTATAACAGTCTTTTTTGCATCATGCTGCACCTCACAAATGTAATATGGGTATTAAAAAATATTTATTTTATATTATTTTGCATTACTTGTTGGACTCACAGGGCATAGTTTTGCACATATCTTTGCCTACAATGACATTTCTGACCTTCTACTTGGGCTGTTACAGCCCCTCTTCAATTTTTAAATTTCTGTACAAATAAATTTTCTGTGTACACTTGTAACACCAACATGGGTCCTGCACAGATACCTATCTGCTTGCTGGATCATGAAAACAACTTCATTTGCATGCAGTTCACCTGCTTATGAGGTTATTTGCATGCCACGGACACTTACTTGTCTGCAAGCTCTTGCACGCCCCTCTGTTCTGTTTAATGGATTGCACAGAGCCTTACTCATATTAGCTCCATGCCACTAAGCCTACATGGAAAGTCCATCTGTGTAGGCTTTACTGAATTCCACCCAGTGTATACCAAGATTATATATTTCTCATTATGAGGTATGGGCCTCCTCGAAATTAATTACATTTATATGTCTGCAACCACGAGACTGCATACATATCTGCTGACCTTACTAGATCCAAACATAGTGAAAGTTTTAAACATGAGGAGAACAAGTCTAAGATGACATTTTCTGCTTAGTTTAGCAGAAGCATATCTGTGTCAAGTAGTAATGGAAATTAAATCAGAAGTAGAAAAAAATCAGGCTGCAACTTAATGTGCCAAAGAAACAAACAAAAATAATATAAGGAGAAAGATCAGATGGGAAGGCAAGAAATTTGGAAAGGTATAAATATAGTTATAAGTGCAGAAAACTCCTGGAACAACCTCATGCCAATCAGGACTTGACACAGGAATGGTTAAGGAGAGGTGAATTTTAACCAAAAGATGAGAGGTTAATATTGTTACTCCAGGATAGTAAATCTTGGTTTACAGATTTACAAAGTCCATTGAACATGTGGGAGAAACAGACAAATGCAGGTTCTATAAAACAGAACTGGAAACAGTTGCATATCTTGTTGGTGGGTGTAATACTCTAATGGCAGAGGGCCTGTATACTGAAAGGCATAATAATGTGGCAAGACTGTTGAACTGGGGATTGTGCAAACATTACAAAACTGAAGTAGCTAAGAAACATTGGAAACATGAGCCTGAAAACATTATACTGAATGATGAAGTTTATATCTCATGGGATCACCGATTGCCAACAGTTCAAAAAACAGTTGTGAGAAAACCAGATAGAGTAATCCTTGAAAAGACAAACTTAACATAGATCCCTGAAACTGCTGCACCCAGTGACTACAGTGTCTGATGTACAGAGAGCCAAAAAGTCATAAAATACCAGGATTTGTAGGCAAAAACAAGGGCAGTCTAATGGGTCTCATAAAAAAGAATTTACAGGCATATTGAGTCAATTTTGGGCACATTGCAGGTGCTGGAAAGAACACTTTCTGCTAACATCAAACAGTGAAACAATACTAATTTCATGAACTTTAATCATACTTTGACTCAGGAATGGGGTCCATTCCCATCATGGTATTAGAAACCCAAAAGACCTGGAGAAATTAAACAAAGACTAGAAATACTTTTCACTGTATCCTGCCTGCCTAGCACTGAAAGTTCTACTGCTTCGTATTTCAAATTCAAATGAAAATGATTACTAGATGAAGCCACCTAATATAAAAAGTAAGTGAAATAATTTTTATTTTGCAGCAAAATTACATTTCTTGGTACATCCAAATTTCAGAAAGCCTAAGAAAAGGAAAGCTGCTTTTTTTTTCTCTTCATGTACAAAATGTTCAGTATATCATTAAGTTTCTTTCTAGTACCACAGGAAAAATTATTTATCTTTTTAGTGGAGAGGCTGGATGTTTGCTTTAGTGCCATCATTTGAAAATATCACAAGCAATATCTGAAATGGCTGTTTCAAGAGAAGCAGAGTGAGGTTAGAATATTACATTTGACTTGTTACAATATAGGCTACTGGTTCATATGAAATATTTAGTTACTGCAGTTCTTTGTATGGGAAAATAATACATATCTCAATCATTGAATGTAAAACTCTGCCTACAGTACCACCCATGACACTTTATTTGGGGTCATCATGAATCTAATAAAGTCTGTGCTGAGCCAATACTTATGTCTAGAGTACATAACATCAGTTTAAGTTACACTATGTATCTGACCATTCTTGCCTTTGTACAAACCCATATTAGCTAATTTCACTGTTTTTGATAGTAAATACTATGTGTATGGCAGTCAGGACATTTCTGCATCTCCTAGTGTTAATGGCAGTTGAGTTTGCATCACATGCTCAGCATGCCTGCAAATGCACACAGACTGACACACACATGTACTTTCATGGCGCGCGCGTGCACACAGACACACACACACACACACACACACACACACACACACACACACACACACACACACACACACACACTCATATGAGATTAGCATAATGCTTTTCAACAATGTTTTAATAAATCTTTAAGTATTCAAGCTGTTCCAATAGATGCTAGAGCTCATTATGTCACACTGTTAAAATATTCCTTCACTGGCATCCTCCCCTTGCTTGAATTTAGTTATATATGTTTAGCTAATGAATACAAAGTTCAGTCGGATAAGAACCAAGCCCAGGAACAATTAAAGCTGCAGCACACAGTCATTCTTCTTGTTCATCTCTTCACTGATTCTGTCTAATTACAAACTGATAGCCTCCGTATGAGGAATTCAATCAGAAGGTAAGGGACATCTCATTTCTATCCACTATACATGCACGCTCTGAGAAGCAGACAGAACCAAATCAGTCTGTGCTTGTTAGTAATATAGATTTCAATACAGAAACATGTGAGTCCAACAGTCGTGACAGCTTTTGATGCACGCTGCATGAGTAAGAGCAAGTAATTGCAGCTGAGGCTACTTAATCAGGTAATAACCTATCCTGAAGGTGTGGGCTATGCAGTATGTATCCATGAGTGCAATAGTTACAGCACAAGAGTGGAACCTGAATGGTCTGTTAAAAACATAATGGGACAAATGCTGCATAACCCTCAACTCCAGAACCAGCTGTTGCTATTATGCCTTCCCTCAGCAGTTTTAATATTTTTATTGATTTCTAGTTATGTTAAAATATAATTATTTAAAGAAGACTAGTTAAAATGTAGTCATAGTCATCTCATTATATTCATTAAATAATATATTTCATTTTTTTAGTTTACACGTAAAATGTTTTTTGTCTTGAAGCACTTCTCTTTGCACTTGAAAATGAAGACACGTATGCTAACACCACAAGCAAAACTGATTCAGGCCAACATTAAAAGAAATGCCTTCATTTGTAAGTGTAAACTGAGATCTTTCAGAAAAAGAAGGTGCTTTAAAATTTACAGTGCAGTTTATTCAAGTTTTAACTTCCTACTGCAGTTTCCTAAGGCCATTAGAAGAGTGGAAGTGTCTGACAATAAATATTAGCAAAGTGATAATTGCATCCTGAACTTATCTCAGAAAACTGAAATGGGGAAAAAGCTGCAAGTTTTAATTATATGAGCAAAACACCAATCTGGGGGTATAGTTGGGTCTCGTTCCATCTGTGTTTCTGTTCCTCTTCATGACAGGCTATATTGAAGCCTAATGATTTAAAAACCTGCCGATGTACAGCTGTGTGGCAATCATAACAAACAATGGTATTGCCAAGTATGTGTTTTAACAGATTAATTTCAGTAGGGTTATAAGAAATGTTATTGTGACAAGACCCAGTTATGCATTGGCTGAACTTGATTGAGGCTATGATTCTGGATATTGCTGTGTTCGTGCTTATCTATCTGTATATAAAAATTAAAGTGCATATTTTCCGTATTATCCAAAACTACCACTTATTTTTATATTGCCTTCATACAGCTTCCAGTGATATGAGTTTGCTTGCTTGGAAGTGAGATTCTTGAATGCATTTCTTCAGTAGGTACAAAAGTTGCAGATGTAAGTGAAGGAAATGAAGAACCTTATTGTTGCTACAGCTTTGTCAGATTTAGCTTGTTAGCAATGTGGATTACTGCAGAATAAGTGATCATCTTAAGACTTCAAAAAAATAAATAAATAAAGACAAGTAATGTTTTACCAATTGTTCCACCATTCTGTGGACTGAAAGATTAAGGTTCAGAAAATTAATTTCTTGCAAATGTTGCCAATTCTGTTAAAGTTAGGAGTTTAAGATCTTCCTGAAGGGAACTTAAGGACTCTTTCTCCTGTGAGACCATTAAATGCATAGCTTCTTTTGCACCCTTATTAGTTTAATATAACTAGCCAGAACCACTGAATGTGTTTCATTTATAGGAACAATGTCTAAGGAAAAGTTCTCAAGTTTTTCATTTTTTATTCTCTCTCCCTCTCTGTCTCTCGTGTAAATCTTTTCAGTAAGCGTCTTCAAATTTTCATACATTTTAAGATAACCTTTTCAGGCTCTCTCTTAGGTTTTTAACATTTTCCTGACATTTAGGGTTCTTTGCTAGTGTCCTACTTTTTTAGAATCTATAGCATTTTTCCTGAAAGAATGTACTTTCGTATCTTTAAGACTCATGATGTTAGCAGTTTAGGTAAATCTATCAGAGCATCCACAATTACCACTATTATTCAAAGATAAAAAAAAGAAAAAAAAAAACATGGAAATGAAAGTATTTAAGAACTTCATGTTTCCCACAGATAATAGATACATGTGCACTAATTCATTGACTTTAAATGAGGAACATTAGCCTGCAATAATTCCATAGATAAAAAAAATATATTTTTCAAATCATGACAAACACTATAACAGATCTTCATGCTTTTTTATGAATTTAGGCCCAAAATGATACACACAATTAGATCTGAATGGCAAATGAAGTAAAGCCACTGACTGCTTTGAAAAAAAATAGAAGAAATTAAGGTGGTATTGTTTTTGTTCTTGGCACATACCAACTGATGTTGAAGAAGCAATAGACCTGGGCTGGCATTTCCTTTACACAGGGGAACTTTGACTGCCTAAAAAAACACAGGAGGCCAAATCTTGACAAATATCCATTTGTTAAATATTACTGAAATAGCCTTCTTTGAACAAAGACCCATTAAAATCCTTTAAAATAAGCAGAAGGTTCCAGAATGTCAGAGATTCATCAGATATAGTGCTATCAGCTTTACGTAAGCAGCATTACTGCTGATGGCCCCTTGCCTAAGAAATAACAATGCATAGTATAGACTCTCACATCAAACACAACTGACTTAAATACAAATTTTCAATAAATAAATGAAAACATATAAACTACAAATGAATTGCAGCATGACATTGTTTCAATGGATTTAAGATGAGTGATACTCCATTATTTTATAATTTTCAACTCATGATCATGCTGCCTCATACAGGGATTCACATTTGAATGGCAAAAAATCAGAGTCAAACAAAAAACAAATCTGCATAATTTAACACACCAATCTTCTTCTTCTTCTTTCGGCTTTTTCCCGGTTAGGGGTCGCCACAGCGGATCACCTTGTCCGCACATTGAATGGCAGTGGAGTTTTACGGTGTCGAGTTGCCAGCCCGGCGCCCAACCTTCCACAGAAGGCACACTCACACGCACACCTAGGGCCAATTTAGAGTGTCCAATCCACCTGCAGCATGTCTTTGGGATGTGGGAGGAAACCGGAGCACCCGGAGGAAACCCACGCGACCACAGGGAGGACATGCAGACTCCGCACAGAAGGCACCCCAGCCGAGGATCGAACCGGAGAACTTCTTGCTGTGAGGCGGCAATGCTAACCACTGCACCACCATGGCCGCCCTATAATTTAACACACCAATGCACTCCTGTAACTAGGACTTATGAAAATGAGGGCACACGTATAACAAAATTATTCATAGACTGCCAACATTTCCTGAGCTAAGCAGTCTACAAACCTGAACAACCATTCAAGGAAAGAGCACCAAGTTACTCTTCTGATACACCAATTACATTACCCATCCAGGAAACTGCAAACAGAGAAAACTGCCAGATCTACACACAACATTAATCCCCTGGGAAAAGTGCACACATGAAATATATCTAAACAATGAAGCATGCAGTCCTTCACATTGACAAAGAAATGCACTCTGTGTGGAAGGCAAAGTACCATAGTCCTTAGAATAATCAGGGAAATGCAACTTGGCCTGTTCAGTTAGCTAAACAAGCATTTTTCTTAAGCTCTGAAAACTCATAGTGACATCCTTCCTTAATACTTTGTTACGCATCTGATGTTGTCAAAGTCAAATTAACATTTGGTGGTTGGGTATATTAGTATATAGTTTCTGAAAATATACATTGTTCTAATAGTTACATTATTAATGGGAATGGTAACAATGATATTAAATAAATCTATGATTATATATTAAATAAAAAACCATAATGGATTATTATTTATGTTAGCTTCCGGTGGGAATATGGTTTCAGCTCCTCTACAAGTGGCTGAGGAGAAATGCCTCGAGCACCAGTAGACAGGGGTGCAGAACACATCATTCACTATCTTCCACTGTAAATTATCCATAGTGCAATTTCAAAGTGTGTGCTGCCAATGACTTACTTCTTTTGGGAAATGTCACCCTTTTCTGAGTTGGTGTCAGTATGGAATTGGTATATAAAAATTCAGGGGTGGAGGGTTGCCCCACTGAAAAAAATGGTTAAAGACAATTTTTGTTTTTGGCATTACTGTTCAGTGTTTCACCTGCTCTGCATTGTAGAGATTCGTATTTCATAGCAGAACCAGTGATTTGGACAGGAATCTAGAGTTGGAATGACTGAATGGCTTATCTTGGGTCTACATTCAATCATCGAATAACAAATACATCAAACCTCTGTTCATCGAATATAAAACATCAAACGTTCAATTCAGCGAATGTTCAGTCACTGAATACTTTACCCAGGGAGAAGAGACAGTGGACAAACATGCATACCAAAGCACGCACTGCATTATATCAAACCCACCCAATAAGGGGGTCTGTACCCCACACTCCACCTACATATATATATATATATATATATATGTATATATATATATATATATATATATATATATATATATATATATATATATATACCAACTCCGAGATCAGACTAGGTTCATAGGTTCATAGGTTGGTACTAGGCTATCAGCCCTAGGGTCTATGCAAGCCTAGCCATAACAATTCCCTGGCTATTTCTTCCCACATTATTTACTTTCCTGGACCCCTGTCTAGCAGGGCGACTGACGTGATCCCTGGGGTGAATTTCCTTTCTCCCATCCAATCGTCAAGGTTCCTCTTGAAGAGGTCCAAAGAGGCACTCTGCTTGACATGTATGGGCAATCTATTCCAGAGTCTGGGGAGTCTCTGGGTCAGGAACCTATCCCTCCAGCATGTTTTGCTTATTGTGATGACAAGGTTTAGATCCCTGGAGCGTGTAGCTCTGAGGGATTGGGATTTCTTTAAGTGTAGCATGTCCAACAGCTCTGGGTTTGACATGGCCTTGTATGTTAAGCAGAGATCGCCTCTGAGTAGACGATATGCGACAGAGTATAGCTGGAGTTTTTTAAGGCAGTCAGTGTAGGGCATCTGCTTTAGGCCTGTGATTCTTTTAGTGAGGTATTTCTGAGGCCTTTCCAGTTGTTGCAGATGTCTTGAGAGGTACATACCAAATGGGGCATTGTATTCTATAATGGGTCTAATGAGGGATGAGTACAGTGGGACAATGACCTCCTTTTTTCTGGATGAAAAGCCCTTCGTGATGAGGTGTGCCACATAGAAGGATTTCCTGACTGTTGTGGCGATGTGGTTATCGAAGGTGAGATCACTGTCCACCTGTGTCTCTAAGTCTCTTATCACACTTTCTGTGTTTAGTGTACTGCCACCTATATGGTAATTCATGGATACATGTTTTTTTCCCAAAGGGGATAACAATACATTTCTTGGCATTGAGCTTGAGCCCATGGCTCTGGCACCAAGCATCTGTTTCTGTAAGGCCCTTTTGTAGAGTATCCACATCATTTGGGGATTCAATAATGGCTCCCAGTTTGCAGTCATCTGCAAACTTTGTTAGCCAGAGTCCTTTAGTGTTGACCTGTACTTCAGAGAAGTAGATGCCAAACAAGAGCGCCCCAGGACTGAACCCTGAGGTACTCCACTTGTCACTTGTCTGGAGCTGGATTTGGAGTCGGCTACTTTTACAGTGTGGGTTCTATCAGTAAGCCATTTAGCAACCCATTGGGTGACATAGGGATTACTGCCCAACTTAGTAAGTTTATCTATGATTCCAGAGTGGGGGATGGTGTCAAAGGCCTTGGCAAGGTCTAGATAGGCTGTGTGGACCACCTTACCCTTGTCCATGGCTCTGGAGACTGATTCAAAGAAGTCAATCAGGTTCAGGAGACAAGATCGGCCCTTCACAAACCCAAACTGGGTGGGGTCCAGTGTTTGAAGGTTGCCAATGTCTTTGTTTATAAGTTCCATGATAATACGCTCCATGGCCTTGCAGATAAGGCTTGTCAGACTGATGGGACGGTAGTTTCCGGGATCCAAGGTGGATCCCTTGTGGATTGGGATAACTGTAGCTCTGCGCCACTCAGTGGGCACAAAACCTGAGGTGAGGCTATGATTAAACATGCCACTTAGGTGAGGTGCCAGTTCATATTGTAGTTCATGTAGTACACAGCCCGGGATGTCATCTGGTCCCATGGATGCTGTATTCTTGGCTTTAGAGAGTGCGTTTTGTACCTGTGTGGCCGTTATTACTGGAATTTGGCAATCTTCCGGTATTGAGATGGGCCATTTAGGGGGTGAGAGGGGGGTGAAGTTGGCACTGAATCGATCTGCCAGGATATTGGCAATATCCTTTGGATCAGTATATTTAATGCCATTCTGTTTTAGCTCAGAGCAGATCTGAGCATTGCCATTTAGATTCTTGACAGTGGGAAAAAGGGCAAATTTCTTAAAGCTGGCCAACCAGCTCTGTTACCAGGATAAAATATTCAATGACTGAACGTTCGCTAAATTAAACATTTGATGTTTCATTCATTGGCTTCTTCATTTTTAGTAAAAGAAATATTGAAAACAGTTTTTTTTATTTTCCTTGTAGTGTTAAAATCATGTTTCCATCTGAAAAGGTTGACTCTTTTCAAGTTCCCATCTACACCTAAAATTTGCAGTAGCCCAAATACAAGCTATAGAAGTTAGTATGAAAAATGTCTTCAGCCTTCATATCATCATGTTTTCCAACATAGTCTCATTAGGTATCAGGTCACATTTTGGAATTTGCACTGCATACTTTTTTCAGTATGTAAAGCTGACTTTACTCATGGCAAAACATGTTTCTTATCCCATCACAGAATATGCATTTTAGAAACTATTAAATAATTAATAAGCAATGGTATGCTATCATTATTAACACCACTGTATGTCATACTTGCTCAGGGCATATTAAAAAATTGCAAGATTTTTTTGTCACATCCCAGTAACTGACTTTGCAATCTGTAACTCAGAAGTGTCACTGTTTCAACCAGCACCTTTTGAACTAGCAACTCACCCTCCACAGCAAAAAAAAAAGTAGTCTGATCTCGGAGCTGGTATATATATATATATATATATATATATATATATATATATATATATGTATGTATAAAGTTTTCCCCCTCCCCACAACTGCCCATCTCTTCAGGTCCCATTTCTGTGCCCTGTCTCCAACCCTCCTCCATTTTATTAAATAAAAAAAATAAAAATAATTTATTCTTCTTGTAAATTGTATCAAACTTTTTTTGCCTCAAATGCAGAAAACAGTTGCAAGAGTTTATACCCTGTCTGCATGGAGCATTGCAATATTTATGTTTTATTTAAAAAATTAATAAATAAAATGTCTTCTTATAAGCTGTAGCAAATTGTTGGCTACAAAAAACAGTTTCTACAGTTTATACGCTGCCTGCTTGGAGCACTACAACACTCATGTTGGTTTTAGTTAAAAAAAGTATTTACTTTCAAACTGTAGCAAACTGCTTGCTACAGTGTAACAAACAGTTGATACAGTTTAGACCACACAAAGAGCACTACAGCACTCAGGATTGACCACAAATTCAATATCAAATAAAAGGCATTATTACATTAGAGCTCGGGACTGGCTGATCGCACTCCCTGATACTATGTACCTGGGACAATTGCCCCTCTTGTCCCACCACAACTATGTTACTGTCCTGCCTTTATTTTCCCCAATACCCTTGGCCACTTTTGTATATGATCTTGTGACTGTCTGCCTTGCTGAACCATGTGTTGGCCACCATCAAGCCATTTGCCAGACAGAAGTCTAGAATGGCCTCACCTTCTTTATTCCTTTTGCCTTACCCTTCTGTATACTGTGTTCTTGTATCCTGATCTGTCTGTCTCAGTAAGAACATTCAGGTCCTCAGGTCAGAGATTACAGAGTCATCACCAGTGAAACAGTCAACAAACAGCTTAAACCACTGGTGGCTGCAAACAGCTGCAAACAGTGGTCAGCAAAGGCTCTAAGGTCAAAACAGACAAGGTTTAAGACCTTGAAAGTGACTGGAGTGAAAGCTCATAATATAATGGAAATACTCAGTCCCTCAGGATAAAAAGGAAGTAGGTGGAGCTGAAGAAGAATGACAGTATCTCAAGATAGCATGTTTAGTGACTACTGAACAGATATGTGACTGAACCAGGTATGGAAATAAGGTACATAAGAAAAGTTGGTGGTGGAATGTAGAAGTCCAGGAAGTCATCAAAAGGTAGGAAAACAGTGCAGGAAAAAGTGGAAGACAAAAAGCCACATCAGGCTAAGAAGGAATACTGGTTGGCTAATAAAGATGCTAAAAGATCAGTCACAATAGCAAAGAATAAGGCATCAGAGGCACTGTACCAGCTTTTGGGAAGTGGCTAAGCAGGAGCCAATGTTTTCAGTGAGACAGGTAGTTGATAAGGTGCTAGAGATGATGAAATATTCCACCTGGACATTCCTAGACTTGTAGAACACATAAGACAAGGTTCCAAGAAAGGTAATTTGTGAAGTCCTGTGATGGTTCAACATCCCAAAAACATTGTCAGAATTAGTACAGGATGCATAAGAGCCCAATGACAAAAGTATCAATAGTGTTTGGACTCACAAAGCTAATACCAGTGAGAGCTGGTGTGCTTCAGGGTTCTGCTTTGAGTCCACTGCTGGACATACTGATAATGGGCTATGTCAGCAAACAGGTCACAGGGGACGAATTAACAAAGCTGGTGTATGCAGATGATTGTGTCATGACAAGCAGATTCTAAGGGTCTATATTATATCAGTGAATGCTTAAAAAAGCGAACACTGATTGATCAACCTTATGTAAGTGAAAGCTTACAATCTCGAACTGTCAGATCAGCGATTTTTTTCCTAGGGAAAAAAACTGCTGATCCAAAACACATACTCACAACACAAGCACACCAAACAAACAGAAATCCACACACATACACCTAAAAATCTGATACCTAACCCTACACTAAACTATGCACACACCACTAACTATCCACTTACCTTAACCCAAACCCTAACACTAAGGTCCGTCACTATCGCACACTCACCTCACCCGCTCCCTAACCCTCACTCACCTAAATCCACCCTAACCCTCATGTCCACACAATCGCACACATACCTAACCTGAGCACTAACCCTAACTCACCTAAACCACCCTAACACTCACATCCACAGAATCGCACGCTTACCTGAATCCGACCCATAACTTTCCACCACAACACTGAAAATACCGAAGCAACAGAAATGGACAACCAAATTCTTTCCCTAGGAAAAAATTGGGGTTTCTGCTGCTTCAATATTTTTCACTTTTGCTAAAATAAGGTCGATCAATCAGCATTCGCTTGTTTAAGCATTCGCTGATCTAATATAGACCCAATTCTAAACAGGAACTTCAGCAAATGACAGAGGAGTAGAATGCAAAACTGAAGGCACATGGGATAAAACGATACAAGCAAGACAGTTTTTATTACATCAAATGGGGAAAATCAGAAGAAAAAGAAAATTGAAATAGAAGGGAAAATAACAGAAAAGGTTAACAAGTTCAAGTATCTGGGATGGGTGGATTAAGGAGAAGGGAATTCTACAGGAGATCAAACCTAGAATCAGAGGGGCTGCATTTAAATGGCGCAAAGTGTCAGGGGTAGTGTGTGACAGAAGAATGCTAAAGAAGATGAAACATTAGCTGTACAAAGCAGAGGTGTGACCAGCACTACTGAATACTACAGAAAGCTGGGCAGTGAATGCTGAGCAGCTGAGAAAGCCAGAGATGATGGAAATGAAGTGCCAGGGATAGGTAGTAGGATAGGCACTGTAGGACTGATGAAGAAATGGACACATCAGACCAGAAGTCAAAGTAGATCTACTTGGAGAAAATGCCAAAGAGAATAGATTAAGGTGTTTCTGGAATATGTGCTCCCCAAACTATAATACTTTAACCAGGAATTTTCATCCTCCTAAGGAAGACATCCTTGGACTGCCTACACCCAGGAAACCTGGAGTGCAGTTTAAAGTATGTTTTCCCCTCCAAAAGGAGCCAGCATGTATGTAGCTATATCTACTAATTTATGTCTATTTGATTAGTGTTTATGGTTGCTATGTACCGGTGGCATGCATGATAGCAGCCTACTGCAGTCTGTAGCCATCCTTCTCTCTCCCCGAGTTTATATTTTCTCCCTTGACCGCATCTTATAGAATAATTAATTTCCTATTACATTTCACCATTAGGTGGCAGCATTTACCCACAATCGATATCCATACCCCATACTTTAGCCCTATCTAATCGCATCCCTCTTGCATTCTTTAGGTTTTTGTTTTTCTGTATTCTCTTTCCAAGACAGATTTCTCTAATTTCACCTAGAGAATTCACTTACCAAGCTGTCTGGGTGTTGCAGTGACCCATTTCCAAGAGTCCAACTCACTGATTGTTTATCATCGGACTTTGCCGTATGGGCACACTCTGCACCCCTACCTTGCCCCCATTTCCCACCCACCCCCACTACCTGCACATTTATAGACATCAAAACTCTCCCTCCACCCACCCTCTTTCAATCACATATAACCTCCAATCATACCCCACCCACTTCCAACCTAATTGATACTCCACCCAGTCCAACACAGTGCCTTCCATCTTACCACTCACTATAATATCATCTAGCCTACTAATCTCTCTCATCTATCTTACCTATCTTACATATGTCCCTAACACACCATTTTTCTCACACACATGCCACTTCCACAGCCCACCAAATTCCCACCCCAGCTTACACACTCATTTCTCCTCAACTCTTTTTGTTCCAACTAAACCTATTTATTCAAACCCAAACTACTCCCCACCCCACCCTCCCTGTACTCAAATCTTAATTGTCACACCAGAAAATCTCTCCACCTACATAACCCAAACTCCCTCTCCTCAATAGACCACATCACACAACTCCTCCACCGTATAGCTCTCTCACTCTCCGGCGACATCGACCCTAACTCCAGACCAAACTCCAGCACTAAACTCACAAACCACACCACTCACCCCCAAAAACCTAAGCCCATTTGCCTCTCTACACTTAATACACAAAGCATTAGAAACAAAATCTCAAACCTCCATGCCTGGCTCTCCCATAACCACCCTGACATAACTGCCATCTCTGAGACCTGGCTTAAATCTTCCATAAAAGATAACAAAATTCTCCCATCAGGTTACCAAATCCTTTGCATTGACAGAAATCACAGAAAAGGAGGTGCAGTAGCTATTATCTACCCCTTCACCCATACGTTCACTCCTTACACCAACCACATCCCAAACTTTGCCAATGCCGAAATTACAATAGGTATATTAAAAATAAACAACTATAAGTCCATATGCATCGGTGCCATCTATATTCCCCCAGGTGATAACATCAAGACACTTGAAGACATCCTCTCCTGGTTTTCCTCCAACATCAAAAATGAAACCTGTATCCTCGGTGATATGAGCATTAACTGGGCCTCTATTAACTCCAAAACCCCTTCCCTCACAATCAATCTTTACAGTTTCTCCCAACTTATAAACTCTCCAACCAGACCAAATAAAGATGGTACCTCAGTTACCATCATAGATTGGATACTAACAGCTCATTCAGACCTTATCTCTAATGCAAGAAACTACCAGACCCTCTCAGTGACCACTTACCTGCCTTTGGTGACCATCTCCCCTCTCATCTACAAAACAGCACCACTACACTCAAACACACAACCTCTCCTCTTTCAACCCTCAAACTTTCTCAGAATGTCTAAAGCATACTGGCTGGACCCCACTGTAAACAATTCCACTAGATAGTGCTGTATCTTATTTCAACCAGTTATTCCTCACCCTTCTAAACCAGCAAGCCCCCCCTCAGGATCAAACATATCAAAACCAATCCCTGCCCCTGGCTATCAAAAGAAACTAAACTTACTATGCACCAGTTTGACAAAAATGGAAACGATATCAAAAACAAGAAACCTCCACCTCCCTCCAAGAATTTAAGCAAGTTTGGAGCTCCACAACAAAACTAATAACAAAAGACCACAAAGCCCACTTCTACAAACTCCAATCCATGCACTCATCCAACCCTAAAAAATTCTGGGATTCCATCTCCTCCATTCTCCACCCTGGTAATAAAGATAGCCCCTGTCCAAACTCCAACCTTACAGATCTAGAAACTGCCACCCCATTCAACTCATTCTTCATAGACTGTATTGCAAAACTATCCACCTCTTTCCCTCACCACCCCTCCAAACCCTTCCCCTCTTGCCCCCCATCCTCCAACCACCCACCTTCCCCCTCTCCCTTCAGCCTAACACTCATCCCCACAAATACAATGAAAACACCTTTGCTCAGACTAAGTCCCGGTCGCAACGCACCAGACATCTTACCTTCTACCTTCCTCAAGCTATCTGCAGAAAGCATAGCTTATCCCATCTCTATTCTTATAAATAGATCCATACAAGAATCCTACATCCCAAAGATCTGTTCCCATGTTTACATCATCCGACTCCACAAACACAGTAAAAACACAGACACCACCAATTTCAGACTCATTGGTATACTTTTGCTTCTTTCTAAAATACTAGAAAAAACTATCCATGCACAACTCATGCCTTACAACCTCCTCTCCTCTACTCAACATGGCATCCGCCCTGGCCACAGTACCATGTGTGCCCTCCTTTCCTTTCTTGAAACCATAAACCAAGCTTGAGACACTGGCAAATTTGTATCTACATTATTTTTACATCTTTCTAAGGCATTCAACACCATCTCCCACCCCTTACTCCTATCCCAGCTATTCATGTCACATCTCTCTCCCACCACCATAGTCTGGTTTTCCAACTACCTCTATGAATGCCAATAAGCTGCCCAATGGAAAACATCAACCTCTCCCTTCCTACCTACACCCATCGGCGTTCCCCAAGGATCCATTCTGGGTCCTCTACTCTTTAACATATTCGTCAACAACTTCCACCACTCCATTTCCCAAATTCTCAGTCATCCAATACGCAGATGGCTTAACCATCATCTGCTCATCCTTCTGCCACTCCAAACTGCTATTAAAAACTCAACTAGCCTTCTGCAAAACAGAAACCTGGATGCAATCCACCCACCTAGCTCTAAATGCAAATATGCCAAGCTACTAGGCATCATCATTGACGAAGACCTAAAATTTGACACCCACATACACTCCTCAATCAAAAAAATAAATAAAAAAATTGGTCTCCTCTACAGATACAACTGCTACCTTAGCAACTCTACCCAGAAAACTCTTGCATCCACCTTCCTTCTCCCCTCTCTTATCTATGGTGCTCTCTTGCTCACCAATCTCCAGCTTGGCCTATGATCCAAACTCAAATCCTGTTACGACAAAATAAGCAAATTTGCAACTAATGCAAAAAAAAACTCATCCCATCGCTGACACTCCCTGCACACCCTCAAATGGCTCGAAATTCCCAACTACTTGCGATATCTCCAACTTACCACTGCCCACAAGTTCATCTTCAAACCTGCAAACTGTCCCTCACTCGTTACATCCTTAAAACCCT
This sequence comes from Protopterus annectens, assembly GCF_019279795.1. Classification (NCBI taxonomy): domain Eukaryota; kingdom Metazoa; phylum Chordata; order Ceratodontiformes; family Protopteridae; genus Protopterus; species Protopterus annectens. The sequence goes on along the minus strand of NC_056733.1, from coordinate 29,376,766 downwards.
ACATACCAAACAGCTCCATCAGATCCGAAAGCCAAAATCTCCTACAAGTCTAAAAACCCTCATGTCTCCCTGCCAACTACTGCTATCCTGCTCCATAGCAAAACAGTGGATCTCTCTTCCCTCCCTCCTATGCAATCTATCTAACCATAACAATTTAAAATCTCACCTGTTCTCTCATCTGTCTTCTAAATGGGAATGACCTTGTTACACTCCAACTTAAGCACCCCAGCTTAAGCACCCCTCTAACCCTCTCTCTTTCCCCTCTCTGTTATATTCGTCACTTAAATTCCCATACCCTCACTATGAGAATCCACTCCCTACCATTGATGTACTACTGTATGCTTATATTTCAATGCTCAATGTATAAGAAGATCTGCTCCCTATGATGTACTGCTGTTTCTAGTACTTGTATGCTTATTTTTCAATTCTCAATGTATACCTAACTTACTCTGTTCAATGACTATGTTTTATATTTAACGTAAAGTATCTTTCTCGATAATTATGTTTATCTTGCAACATGTAAATACTGTATCGATTTTTTGCTTGGAGCTTTTCTCCCCGGGCCTCCACTGAAAATGGGCTCTTCTTGGCCCAGTGGACTTCCACGATCATCAAACTGAAATAAATAAATAAATAATAAATAAAATAAAACAAGGACATCCTGCAAAGAGATGGATGGATTGTATGAGATTTTTCTGTGATGGCAAGGAATGACCATATAAGAAGTTAGAAGAGTGGGTACTAAATCAAGAAAGATGGAAACATTTGACACCATACCACTTTTCCCATGTAGAAAATGGGGTAGTTGATTATGATTATGGTGATGATGATGATGATGATGATATGTCAGTTACTGGACTCTTTCTCTTTGAAATTACTTGACCTGGTCAGTCATGTCTTGAATGAGTTTGCACATCAGAGTGTTTGAGATTCAGGTATTGTTTTCAGCATGTTTTTTTATGGAGCATGACCGTATCATGGGTTGTATTGAATGCAAAGGTCAGCAAGTCAAGTGTGACATCAGTACGTCTTTATTAAACACAAACCCATGGTCTAAAACTCAATGCCAAAAATGCATAATAATGCTCTTTGGGATACTGTCAGCCCAGATTACTTACCCCAGTGATAAAATGCCTCTAAGCGTTAACCCAGTAGTAAGGGATATGAGTGCATATGTCGACAGCAATTTTGTCTTTGCCACATAGGTTCATAGGTTCATAGGTAGGTACTAGGCTATCTGCCCAAGGGCATTTATAAGCCTAGCCAGAGTGTGTCTTTTGCCGCCCCATTGATTAAGTAACTGAGCCTCTGTCGAGCAGAGCCAATGAAGTTATCCCAGGGGTGTATTTTCTGTTACCCATCCACTCGTCAAGGGTTCTCTTGAAGAGTGTTAGTGAGGGGCTCTGCCTAATGTAGTTAGTAATTTTGTTCCAAAGCATGGGGACTCTCTGTGACAGGAATCTATCCCTTCAGCATGTTCTATTTATTGTTGCGGCGAGGTTTAGCTCACTAGAGTACATGGTTCGCAGTGACTTGGATTTCTTTAGGTGGAGCATGTCTATCAATTCAGAGTTGGACATGGCTTTTTAAGTCAGGCAGAGATCACCTCTGAGTAAGCGATATGCCACAGAGTACAACCAGAGTTTTTTCAGTCAGGCTGCATAGGACATATGTTTGAGGCCAGTAGTCCTTTTGGTGGGGTACTTTTGTGTTCTTTCCAGCTGTTGGAAGTATCTTGTGAGGTACATCCCAAATGCAGCATTGTACTCTATGACAGATCTGATGAGTGATGAGTAGAGGGGCACTATAACCTATTTGTTTCTAGATGTGAACTCTTTAGTAGTTAGATGTGCCACATTGAAGGATTGCCTAACTACTTTGGCAATGTGATTGTCAAAAGGAGAGATTACTATTTACCTGGGTCCCCAGATCTCTTATTACTGCTTCTGTATTAAGGGGGCTGCTACCTATGTAGTAATTTGTGGGTGTTTTGTTTTCCCCAAATGGAATGACTATGCCTTTTTTGGCATTTAGCTTGAGGCCATGACTTTGACACCAGGTGTCTGTCTCAGTAAGGCCCTTTTGGAGGATGTCCATGTCAGCTGGAGTGTCAATTATGGCTACCAGTTTGCAGTCATTGGTGAATTTGGTTAGCCATAGTCCTCCTATGTTTGCCTGTACTTCTGAGAAGTATATGCCGAACAGTAGGGGTCCCAGGACATAGCCTTGTGGGACACCACTTGTGACTGGTTTAGAGTCGGACCTGGAGCCCACTATTCTTACATGTGAGTTCTGTCTATAAGCCAGTTTACAAGCCATCTCGTGACGTAGGGGTTTATGTTCGAGCTGGTGAGTTTTTTTTTGTAATACTTGAGTGGGGAATGGTGTTGAAAGCCTTGGAAAGGTCAAAGTAGGCTGTGTGAACCACTTTCCCTCATCTATGGTTTTGGTGACTGTCTCGAAGAAGTCAGCCAGGTTTAGTAAGCATGATCTGTCCTTAACAAAGCTGAACTGGGTCAGGTCAAGTGTTTGGAGGTTCCCAATGTCTTTGTTAATGAGTTCCATGATGATGCGCTCCATAGCCTTGTAGACCAGGCTAGTCAGGCTTATGGGGTGATAATTACCAGGGTCAGTTGTGGTCCCTCCTTTGTGGAGTGGAATAACCATTGCTGTGTGCCATTCTATGGGCAAATAGCCTGTGAAGAGGCTGAGGTTGAACAGCATGTTTAGGTGGGGGGTTAGTTTGTTTTATAGTTCATGTAAGAAGCAGCCAGGGACACCATCTGGCCCCATTGATGCTGTGTTTTTGGCTTTTGAAAGGGCTGCTTTCACCTGTGCGTCTGCAATTTCCAGGACACTACACTTTTCCGACATTGTTGTGGGCCCTTTTGGGGGTGAGGGGGGGGTGAAGTTTTTACTGAATCTATCTGCCTGGATGTTGGCAATATCAGTAGGTTCAGTATATTTTGTGCTGTTTTGCACTAGCTCAGTGCATATCTGCAAGTTGCCACTTAGATTCTTAACATAGCTAAAGAAGGCTTTGTGGTTATCTTTTGAATCCTTGGCTATTTTTCTTTCGAAGTTAGCCTTGGATGATTTTATGAGGGACCTTAGTTTCTTATTGATACTAATCAGGGTTGTCTTTCGTTCTTGGGATTTGCTTTTATTCTGAACTAGTTTCCTTCTTTCTATTGTATAGCCTGTTTATGGCAGGGGTCCACCAGACTGGTTTCCTTCTCTTAGAGGAGTGAGTCTTGGTTTTGCTAGGGTTGGCATGATCATGCATCCTTGTAGGTGCACATAGAGTGCATTTGTAAAGGTTTCTGCATCTTGGGCAGCATTATCCTTTAGCGTGATTTAACTTGGGGTTAGTTTAACTAATATGCTAAGAAAACCATTCTATGTTGGCCAACTTATAAATAAGAGTATGGCATTCAGGTGCGAGGAGTTTATTGTACCACTCTACTCAGCCCTTATCAGACTGATCATTGAATATAATACCACTTTTGACATGTATCTAACTAGATACTAGCAACAGCTGGAATGCCCACAAAGGTTTCTCACCAGGCAAATTAAGGGCAGAAATAACCTGTCCTACACTAATTGCCTAAAGGGTCTGTCTCTGTATTCAGTCTCCTACTGACTGCTGAGAGGGGATCTTGCCTGGCTTACAGGGCTTCCTCAGACCCAGTCCTGGTGGATCTGTTGTACATGTACAAAACAAACCTCTCAACCTCCTGGCACAAAAAATCTGGACAAACCCTAAAATAATGGGGAGACAATTAATCAAAAATAGGGACAGATTTCAAATACTGCTCTTATAAATGTAGACAATTGCTAGAATAACAGCTTTTTTGTTAGGAAGCATTTTCTAAAGGATATGAAATGTGAAACAAGTGACTTCAATCAACAATGATTTGCCAGAAAACCACAAATTTTATGAGGAACAGACCAAAAATATGAGGCAAAAATCTGGACAGTTGAGAGGTATGGTACAAAACAAAAAACACAAGAAACAGTAGATCCATGGATCTTAACTTTGCTTTGTGATATAAACACCGCATGCAGGAGAGACAGATATGTGTCCCAAACTCTCTATCCATGTAAAACAGAGTTCATTCCTGAGCCTACATGAATGAAGTCTTGACAATTAGACAGGAAACTGTAACTTTATTCCCAGTCTGGCCTCCATGTTCCTTATGGACAGAGGCCATCAAGAAGAAAAGGATTTTCATAACTAACACCCTCCCCCTACAAATCCTTAGTTACCTCCCTACTAACATGCCCTTCCCCCATATCGATGCCCGTGATACTCGGAACAAATGGTATGGGGTGCAAGGCTAGGCTTCCAAGGGCCTTGGTGGTCATTAGCCTAGTAAAAACCTATGCACCTATGTAATAATTTTAAATTAAACTGGTGCAAAATATTAAAGGGTGTTGCAAGTAATAATAGGAATGCATTCAACCATCTGTTATAGGTAAGTGGCATATGGCCAATCAAGTGTTTCACTTTTACAGCCTGAACTGGAAGGCATGTTACCATCTGTAGGTGTGCAGCATTTGTTTATCATTCAGCACTGCTAAACTGCACTGATGTTCATTTCTATTTTCCTGTAGTACAGTGGGATATCATTATTTCAAAATGCTTTTCATGAAAGAAATGGTATATAAAAGAGAGAGATAAAAGAAAACCAACTGATACAAGAAGGTAATGTGACAGAAGAAAAGGAAGGGAAAAGCAAAAGAAACAAATAATGATTGTAGAAAATATTGATTAGAGGCCTGTTGGGGTTTTTGGCTTGTTGTATTCAAGAAGGTAAACTTAAACTATAAATCATGAGGGAGAAGTAATACCAGATCTCCTGTGTTAAGATATTATTATGTCCAGGAAAACATCAGTGGATTTGTATTTGTGCAGAAGAACACAAAGCACGGAGAGTGTCAGTAGGTCTTAACTACAGGAACTGCCTTGATGAGTTGCTGAGTTTGACCATTTCATTCAATTTAGTGCAATAGAACCAAAGACTTCTGAAATTACTTTTAGATTTGCAGCTGTGAATTGTGATAGGCTCTAGGGGAATGCACATAGGTTATGTTAGTAGTGATATCAGCAGTGGCCAAAAAATAATTTACAGTCATTTTGTTCTATGTGTGGCTAAAAATATCATCACGACACTGCAGCTGTGTTACCGTCCTTAGTACATAAAGCGTACTTCACATGTCTAGATGAAATAACAGTAGAAATGCATCACACAGTGGTATATGTATCCCAACTGTCACTGATAGCTAGCACCATTTTTGTTTTTGTTCATTTTCTTGTTAGGCATTTTCTTATGCTATTAGAGTTAGATTACGGCATCATTCTTTTCTTATGTTGTGACATGTGCATCCTGTGAATTCCAGTGACGTTTAATAAAAATCTATAATCTTGGAGGACAGAAACTAAAAGAATGTATTCCACATTAGAATGTTCTAATAATATATAAGAAGTATTTCCTTAACAAGGCAAATGTTCCCAGTCTATTAATGCATTGTTCCTTTGTATTATGTTAGTACATAGAACTTAAGAGCTGACCAAATTCTAACAAAGAAAGATTCTGTCTCTCTCCCAGTTAACAATATGCCTGAGAGCATAGATTAACATTCCATTTACAGGTAATGCAAATTTGTTGTTGCTCATTCAAGAATTTGTATTCAGCCTCATCACAGATACAGTCTGCAGTCTTCATGCCTTATACCCTCTATCCCATCATTAAAAGGGCAGATAAGGAACTCAGCAGTGCCATTAAGTGTACATCCCATATTTATTCAGAACTACTTTACAGTGTCACAGCCATTAAAATGGTACTGATTTACTCAACATGGTCGTATTTGTCATGAGTGCATAGATTTTAGATTAATAAAAGAGACTCTAACAAAAAGCTTAATATCCCTAATTCTACCATCATGTTGAATGTATAAAAAGAGTAGCTCAAGAACACAAATGGTTATTTTATATGGAAATTCCAGGACTTCCTTTGATCCTTGAAGTCACCTGTTTGTCCTATATTCTGATGACCACCAATTAAAACTCAAGAACAAAACATGATACGGAATGAGATACTTATATTCTGTATCACAATACAGTTTAAACTCCACAAATATTAAGCAAATTATTCATCCCTGGTACAAAGACATTATTGCATTTATCACGCAGACCCTCTGCAGATTAAGCAGAACACTTTGCTGACAACCTTTAAAGTCAGCTATGATGACCGAATGGATAACCATTTATGCCCCGTATTAATGTGAATGGTCATCTATCCAAGGGGAACTAGTCTAACATTATCACTACAAGGATGACGTGGCAAAGCTTCTTGATGGTTCTCCAACCATAAGTTTTGCTATACTTAAAAAAGCCAAGCTACTGTTTTTGAATGCACATACCGACAGTGTTCATAATTCAGCAATCTGACTGTGGTATCGTTTTAAATACAGAACTGAAAAATTACATTAGAGCATGCAGATGTTTCAGAAAGTAAGGTCTGGTTGTGATGTAGTTGCTTTTATAACCTGAATTAATCCTGTCCATGGATATTTGTCTGTTCAGGCTGCAGCTTTGAAAAAGTCTGGAGGACTTACTAAGTTTTTTGTGAGTTCATAGGTTAATAGGTGAATAATAGACTAATGGCTACTTGGGCCTTTATAAGCCTAGCCATGCAACCCAAATTTATCTGACTAGTCATTGTGCCTTAGAGGTTATTTTAAGGGGGTATATCAAAGTTAGGGCATGATTTATGAGCTGCCCCTGTCTGTTAGATACATATCTGTCAGACCAGGAATGTTTCTGATTTCCCATCCGTTGGTCCAGGTTGCCCTTGAATAGGGTTAGGGAAGGCTCTGCTTCACATTAAGGAGAAACCTATTACAGAGAATGGGAGTTCTCTGAGACATGCACCTGTCCCTCCAACATGCCCTATTTAAATTGTAGACAAGGTTTAAACCCTTAGATGTAGCAGCTCTGGTACTGTTCATTTTGCAGATATGCAAAAGGTTGATCAGAATGGGATCCAAGGATGCCTTGTATGGCAGGCATAAAGTGCCACTCAGCAGTCTGTAGGAAACATAGTATAGAGACAGGGCTTGGAAGAGATCTGCATAGGACATTCTCTTTACACCATGTATTTTTTGTGTGGAACCTCTGTGGACATTCCAGTTATTGCATATGCTTGATCAGGTGTATACAGAAAGGGGCATTATAGTCAATTATGATTCTGATGATGGCTGAGTATAGTGGGATGATGGCTTACTGGGAACTAAATGCCATGCCCTTACTTATAAACTGTGTGACATAGAATGATTTTCTTATAGCCTTGATACATATTGGTTGTAAGCTACATTGCTATCAATAAAAGTACCCAAATCTCTGACTACTTTGTCTACCTTCAGGGGTGTATTATCAATGAGGTAGCTTCCCCTGTGTGGCCAACTTTCCAAACAGTGCTATTATGCATTTCTTGGCATTGAGTTTTAAGCTTTGGCTTTGGCACCAGTCATTTGTCTGTGTTAGACTTTTCTGTAAGACGTTATTATTTGTAAGGTTTCTATGATTGTTCCTAGCTTGGCAAACTTGGTAAGCCACAGGTCCTTGACATTGGCCTTGATTTCCAGAAATTAGATGTCAAAGAGGAGCAGACCCAGCACAAAGCCCTGGGAGATTCCACTGGTGACTAACCTCTTTGTGCAGGTGGTCTCCCCAATTCTAACTTACTGGGGCCTCTCTATGAACTCTTTTACCATTTTTGGGAAATTAAAGGTCTCTGACATTACCCAAGACATAAAATTGATCATGCAATATTGTGCCAAATTTTCATTTATGAAATCTGATATTAATAGTGTTTTTTAACTTCTGAATTATCTGTTAAGGCAGGATTACGTAGCTTTAGAAAAAATGTAAGACTAGACTTTAAGAGAAATGTATCCTAAGAAGAGAGCTTTTCTGGATCTTTTCATGTATTTATTTATTTTCTTTGGGGGGGGGGGGGCACTTGTGTATGGAAACGTTCTTTGAGAAAGTAAGAGCTATCACCCATGAGAGTAGCTGGGCATATATCATACAAGTCACGATATACAAATTACATTTAAATGTGAGCATTTTTCCAAGTATAAGAACACTTAATGTTCCAATTTTAGTCTGAAAAAAGTTAAATTAAAAGGTAGAAGTAACTTATGAAAGAAGACACCCATGATCACAGTGATGTGTGTATGTTGTCTTACAAGCTATCCAATTAAATGTCTTGTAATTTAATGAATGCAGTATATGTTTTGCATTTTTGTTTGTCTTTAGGATATGTAAAATAGAGAAAGGACAGTTATGCATGGGGGAGTGTAACAGTACAGGAATTTGGAATTCAAATCAGATAGGTTTGGCTTATCCACTGCCAACATCATGTTTTCAAGACATCCAGAGCATTTCTGTAAAAGACCCACATAGTGCAAATCTTGCCTGCACATTGTATTAATTCTTATATTAGCCCTACCTATCAATGTTTTCCAATGAGGCCAAGTTTTTTGTGCTACGTATTGCCTGCTCATTGTAGTATTAAGAACTTTTTGTGTATTTTGTTGTTAATAGTATAGTTTACAGTAGTCAAAATGCAGAATTTATATCCATTGTTTTTTACCATTCACTGTATTAAAGTTCTTGAAATCCCAGGAAATCAGTGGCTACAGTTTTAGTGTAGCACTCATCAGTTAAACCCAATGCAGCAATGCTCATTTGACAAATGCTCTTACATAATGCCTTGAATCTCACATATACTATTGTCAGCAGTAAAGAGTTTAGGGATTTTAGGGCTGCCCTTGACACAATCTCTTGGGATAAATGAAAGCATGTTTAAAATACCAATCACCATTAGTAGACTTTTATATTTATGGGAAGTGAGGGCAGCCGGCATTCCATCATACTGATTGCGTAACAGTTCCCACACCTCTTTCTTTATTGATAATGTCCACAAAATTGCAAATCACCTCAAAATCCACTCTACAATCGCACATAACCACATGCTTATCCAGGCCACTGCAGAATGCCATCATAAAACAGATACCAACTAATCTATAAATATCATTATTGATGGAGCAGAGGGAACTAGTATTGAAAGAACAAGTAGGAAGTCAGTTATCTGCTGTAACTATGAAAACTTTACATAACTGCACTACATTATTTCCTTTATTCAGTGATCTTGATCTATGCTGTATGAAAAGTTATGTACAAGAAAAATAGTGGAGATTCCCACTATCAACTGGTGGATGATTGAAGTAGTCAAACCTCATCTTGCTTTGGGTGAGTATCACTTTTATAGTTTAGGTGTAAAATGGCAACAAGCCACAGCCTAGTAAATAGTTGCTGATGAAATGTTTCTGAAGACTACCACAGCTGGAGTAGTTAGGACCATCTCTTGTAGTGCTACCTCAGATAGGTTCTACAACTGATGCATGAAATCAGATATTGCACTGGTAAATGGACACATGCAAACAACTTGTTGTGCCCTAACAATCTAATTACTTTGGAACTAAGGAAACAAGAACCTAATCTAATTTTCTATTGTCCTTTGTCCTGGAGGGATCTATATCACATAATCAAACACTCTAAATATTGAACGCCTCTTTGTTAATCCCTATTTTTCAAGACTTCATTTGTCAAATGATCATTTCCCATATTAAAAAGTTGGACAACCTATCCACCGCAACAAAAACAGCATTTTTAAAACCCACCCTGGTGGGGGGCTGTGCCTCCCCACACCCCCTAACTAAATATACCAACTCCGAGATCACACTACAGTGGGGAAAAGGATAAACTCATGATAATGGGCAACTGGTTATTTACTGCAGGAAAAAGTTCACTGAAATGATAATTGGACAAATGAAGACTTTGACAAATAAGGTTTGACAAAAGGCATTTGATTATTAGTGAATTTGATTAACTGAAGTAGACCCATCCTGAAGATATATGCCCAAACCTACATATAAGGATCAGTGCAATGCCAAATCCTATCAACAGGGCCTCAGTGACAGGGCTTTTACACTGGTAAAAAAGCTCTTTGAAGAAAAATGACAAATGTAGTTTAGCTAATCACAGATTTTTTTCAGTGAAACCCATTTGGTACAAACTGATGAACAGAAAAGGAAACTAGATAAATTGATTTTATTTCAGGTAAAACCCTGCAACTCTAATGCTGAAAGCAGTGCCTGCTTACCCTGTAACTAATGTAACAAACTTCAAGGCCTTTAAACCTCAGTGTAAGCTACAAAACCTTTGGGGAGATACCATTCAGTCTGTCAATGTCAAAGAAATAGGTTTGCTAAATCATTACTCAAGGGACTGTCTAGTTACTGCAGTAGTTGTCATAATCTTAACCATAAAAGAAGGATTACTATTAGTCTATAAAACTAAATTGTCATGAAATGTAACTTTAAAGTTCCTTGCCCATCAATATTTGAATCTCAGAAACGCATGCAGATAATGTAACAGTCAATAACCGGTCTTTTCACTGAGACAAATTATTTAAAGAACAAACAATGCTGTCTCAGAATGGGTTTTGTTAAATTTTCCCATAGAAAGTTCAAGTGCTAAAATAAGAACTAAATAATTTTTGGCAATTTAAGGTGAATGCTAACAGTGAAGAATAGATAAACAATAGATTAGGGTGTAATTATATGCTACCAAAAGAAAAATGTTGAGAAAGTTGATCAATTGTACTTAAAAGGATCAGAGTGTATAACCTAATAAATAGCTCAAGCAGTCTAAAACCTCAGGAAAATATATTTGTTAAGATAAAAGATTTTCAGACCTCTGTCTAAAACATACGTTCACTGTTTAGACAAGCAAGACTTTCTAGTAGTAGATTCTTTTTGTGTCACTGAAAACTTTAGTAACATCTGAAGTGGACAATGCAATATTAGAGATCAACATGTCAGTCTCTTAAGATGCAAGAAGAAAATTCCACAGGAGGCAATAAATACCATGAGAGGAAGATGAACACACTGAAAAAACATCTGAAAAGCCTAGACAGCCAATATTGTTTTACCCAAAAGGGAACTACCAGGATTAGCTGAACCTTTTCATTTTCTTGTTTGTAATTGAAGTCTCTGAATGAGAGGTATGGGAAAGAATGTGTCTAGAGTCTGTGCCTTCCATCCTGTACAAAAATATTCTTTGCCATGGGAAGAAATAAACAAAGGAAGATGAATGCTGAAAGGGGAGGCAAAATAGAGCTAACTATGAAGCGATGTGCATCGTAGTAATCTTTGAGAAAGCTAATGGTCTGACTTGACAGTGGATCTTGTACTGTACTCAGTCACCAAGATATTAAGATTTCCTAAGAGGTAATTAGCTATAAATATATATTTTGAAGGAAAGGGCCAGATCTCATATTGCATAGCCATCATTCAAAGCTGGTGACAATGACTTTGATTGTTTGTTTATATAACATTTGACTGTGGTATTGTCTATGACCACCTAAAACACCCTGATTTTGACAGAAGTTGGATGTCATCATGGAAAGCACCACTGCTAAAAATTCACTCAGACTAATCTATCACTTTAGTCAGGGTAAAAGGGAACCAAGTCATTACATTGCCCAATCCAGGTAAGCATTACAACGCAAGTCTAATACAGCTGTTATCACAAATTGAGAAGTATGGGAAAGAAAAGTGGGCTGTTTCCATTCAACTGAACTGCTACTCACTAGTTCCTTGAGCAATGGAGAAATCGTTTTTTTTTTAATAATGTTGAATTTTTCCCATATATTCCATTCTGAACCATCATAATACTGGCTAATATGTCACCCAAATGTTAAGTTTCTAGGGACGCATCTTGTGAAAGCAATCCAAACTGGAATGAGAAGACCTGAGTGACAATTGTCCACGCTATTTCTTAAGTGAAAAAAGAAACTTGAATTAAACAGATACATGTCTTTCTGTTGATGATATTGCCTTTTTCTTACTGGTTATAAAACCTAAGGAATGCAAAAAGGATCCTGAAACTAATAAATCATTAATAAGCCGTTCCCATGCTTGAGCCTGAACTAAACAATCGTTTTGAAAAGAACAAATAAAAATATCTTACAGCCTTTGGGTCACAGTCACTAGGACGAACATTTGCAGCAAATTCTCGGAGCAGTTTCTGGTCCACAAGAGACAACTGCAAAGTGCAAACTGATAATGTTCCTATCCAATCTGTAACTCCAAAGTATCCTGTGAGTTGAGAAAATTGGAACATGCTAGTATGCCTACCCGAAACCAAGCGATACTATCAAAGCCACCTTTGGAATTACCAGAATGAGGGACCAGAGTGACAACATCCTGAACTTCTGAAATTGTGTTTCCTACTTCTAAAGAACATGAAAATATATCTCCTGTCCCCTAATTATAATCTGCATCACTGCAATGTCAGGGGACTTTTCTTTTTTATCCATGAACTCATATTGTTGGGAATGCTAGACAACATAAACTATTTTTATTATGAAGCTTTGTAGTTTGCTCATATACATATTTAAAATATTGTGAATATTGTTTTTATTTTCACTCTCTTTTAAACATTTTCTTTAAAAAGCACAGTTAGCCACATTCATATAAAACAAAGTAAAACATTTAGCAGTAATTGTGACTAAATGTTAATAAAGATGCTTGACATGGATGAAACCTTCCATGGCCTTCCATGCACACTGTTCAATGCAGCTCATGCCTGGACTTGTAATCAGCTCCAAGTCTGATGTATGTCATTGTAAAGGCAAAGCCCCAACCACACTAAGTCCTTTTGTGGAATCCATGACTCAGCCGGTTGTGTATTATTACCCTATAGCCATCATAAATCTAACCAGCTACTCATTTTATAAGAAGTCTTTTCAGACTTGATATCAGCAACTTTTTCACCTTTGAAACTGGATGCAATATAAGTATTGGGAAAAAAAATCAACTTTGTGCTCTCCACAACTCTGTAGTGATGCCTCTTCAGATGTTTAGGAAGTTTAAAATATTGTCTCAGAATAAGGAAACTGCTCATCTGAATGGATGATTATGCAGAAAACTGGAAAAATAGAATGTCATCACTATAAACACGCCATTCAGCTCCTGTACTTGCTATAAATGAACACTTCTGTGGTCTGCAAGCATGAAATTCGTATCATAAAGGAACTTAATGGGGTTTTTTTTGCTTTTTTTTGCTTGTGCTGGTGTTTTCTTTCTTAGTGAATACAGGCATTATAACAATTCAGCAAAAAAGCATGCATGGATTAAAGAAACAGACACAAGGGAAAATGAGTCATTTGCGATGCTCATTAAAAAAAAAAAAAACTTTATAATCCTTATATGAAAGAAACACTGCAACAAAGATTTGGCAATTGAGATGTCATCCTTTTCTAAACCTGATGAATAGACCTTGAACCATTGATACTTATCCAGTAAAACGTCCACATCTGCCAGAAATTCCATGAGGTAACACGAGTTTCAATAAGCTGTCCTTTGCAATGCAGTAGAATATTTGTGTTATGAGAAGAAGAACAAAAAGGAAAAATACAAATGCATGCATTCAATTAACTCATGACAAAACTTCATATTTTGAAACATATCAGGAAAACCTCATTCATAATGTTTAAGCTATAGCATGCTATTAAAGTTAATAGTGACAGGGAAGCTACTCCAGCTTCCATTTCATTTTAGTCCTTAACTTCAGCAGGCAACTTAACATCATTAATCTCCAAATCATAACCCAGGATAGTGGGGAGTTTCTTTCTCCATATCTGCCTCTTAAATTGTAAATTATAGCAGCATTCTTTGGAACAAAATGTGACTGGCTGTTTTCAAAGTCATATTCAGAGGAATACCAGTATTTCTGACCTGCATATTTTTAGTCAGTCCCCAACTATCATTACATTTTCACTACAATAAATTCAGATCCAAAGAAGTTGTTATATGAAATATTCTGAGTTTTTGAAAATCACTTTAGCAGCAATTCATGTAGTGAGTGTTTTATTAAATGCATTTTCAACAAAGATGTATCCTTTCCATTTTTTAATTTTAGATTTGATCTTCTCAGACATTATGAAATAATTGTATATGTTTATAAAGTCAAGTTAGTAAACTGTAAGAAATGGGGAAAATCTTAATCAGAGAGTATCTCTTGGTACAACAAAGTTCCTTCATTCATCTCTATTCAATGCCTAATTTCAGCTGTTCAGGGTAATGGTCAGTCAGGGCCTATCCTGGTAAGTGATGAGAGTAAGATAAGAAATCAGTCATGGACAGAATGGCAGTCCATCACAGGACATATGTACCTTATATAACACAAACATAGAGTAACTTAGGCCAAATACAATGACAAGATACTGAAGCATTAAAACTGCCACAGTCACAGTAGAAATATACCACAGACACCTTTCATATGACAAAACGCTTGCACCAAAGAGTTTGATAACTAGATATTTGCAATGGACTGGGATCCTGTCCAGAATATATTTCCTGCCTTCCTCTATTCTTGAAGGGGTACTCAGGTTAATAGCAATCCGAACTTTTATCACCATGTATCTACAGTAGTAAGGAAATTATTCTATGTGGCATCTTATAAGTAAAGGCACCACATCTAGATCTAAAGATTTGTAATTCCATTATACTTGGTCATTATCAGACCAATAATTGAATACAATGCTCCATTTTGCATACACCTCACCAGACACTTGCAACAATTGGAGTGACCACAAAGGTTTCTCACTAGGAGATTACAGAGCACATATAACAGGTCTTACACAGAAAGACTGAAAGCCCTGTCACTGTATTCTGTCTCCCACAGGTTGCTGTGGGGTGATCTGGGAGTCTCTGACCCGGCCCTTATGGAAATGCCTCACATTCATAAATCAAACTGCAAGAGGGTCACTCGCTCCAGGGATCTTAACTTAGCCTCTGACATGAACAGTTCATGCTGGAGAGACAGATACATCTCCCAGAGACTGCCCTTTTTCGGGAACAAGCTTCCAATTCATGTGAAACAGAGCCTGTCCTTGACCCTTTTAAAATGTAACCTAGATTAATAGATCGATGACCTCAAATTCACTGCTGGGGTGGTGCCCATGTCCCTCCTGTTCAGAGAAAGTCATTATTAACTACCATAGACCCTTACCTTCGCAAACTTCACTCACCTAGCCAATGGCAGTTGGAGCAACTTGGGATAAATATGGCTAGGATTGTAAGGACTCTACAGCTGTTAGCCTAGTAACCTCCTATGAACCTAGGAACCTATGATAGGCTGAGGTACCTCATTACCTCTACCAGATAATGCAGGTATTGTGAGTGGAGGGATAGAAAGCTTCTGAAAAACACATGAAAATTAAAATATTTCTTCTCAAAAACACAACATCTACTACAGTGACAGGAACTATAACAGCACATTTGTTAATGCAAGAAATAAAAAAGTATAATCATGTATGGGTTTACTATCATAATTTCAAATCCAACTCCGTCGGCCGCACTATGTTCAAACATGGAATGTCAAACATGGCAATGTCGAACTTCAAAAGCAAGCCTAGGAACGGTTTTAACATGGGTCGAGATAGGTGTTCACTGCTATTGCCAAACTACAAACCTCGCCCCTATCTCAACCCATGTTAAAACCCATTCCTAGGCTTTCTTTTGAAGTTCAACATTGTCGTGTTCGACTTTCCGTGTTCGAACATAGTGTGGTCGACGGAGTTGGATTAGAAATTATGATAGTAAACCCATGTATGTATGTATATCTTTATGGTTAAAAGGCAACATAACTAATAAACACATCTGTGGTGAATTCTGACAGGAATAATAGTTTCAGCTAAACATCAAAAATCTGGTATACTAATGTCAAAAAAATAAGTGTAAAGCACCTCATTCATGCCACCATGATAAATAATACTTTCTATTGTAGTGAGTGCAGATGAGGGAAAATTCAATAAAATAAGAAAATATGCAGGTTTCAGTTTAAATCTGAGAAGGTAGATATGACTTCACATTCTGTGGTTGTGAACATTTTGGCTGTAATAGATACTACTACCTAGTGGCCACTACCCACACTGCTAAATCGATGTCAGAGTTAGTCAGCATAAACCAGATTATATAGACAAAAATGAAAAAAGAAACTATTATCTGCCCCTGCTTTTTTCAGTGTGTAACCTGGAGATTTTTACTTATGAAACAGTGACAGTTACAGTAGGAAGGAAAGGAACGGTACATGCAATGTTATACACAAGATACCTCTGCATCTGCTAAAATGGTGTGTCTTCATTATTTATTTATTTATTTATTTATGTTTATGCATGCATGTATGTGTGTATGTATGTATGTACGTATGTCTGTATTTATTTATTTGTTTGTTTTGCTTACTGAGAAAGTCCAAATGCTCAGCGGTTTGTCCTATTTCAGCAGAAGCCCAAGGAGAAAAGGTCTATGCATAAGTAAAACGGAAGTATAAATAATAACAAATGAGTGCAAGCATATTGCATCTTATTTTCAGAAGCAGAGGTTTAGTAGCTTTCCCTAGAACTTGGTATAATCATCATCATCAACTCCCTTTTTCTCATTTTCTCCATGAGTTTAGGGTATCGTGCCAACTGTCATCTCTTTCTATTCAATGCTACTGCCTTGCCTTCTTCATCTCTCAGACTTGACTGTTGAGATCTCTCACACAATCCATCCATCTGTTTAATGGACAGCCTAATTTCCTTTTGCCTTCTTCCTATCTAGGCCAAATCTTCTTCATCAGATTGTCTTCTGCTTTTCTGCATGTGTCCAAACCACCGTAATGTGTTCTCTTTGACCTTTTCTGCAAATGGAGTTACTCTGGCTTCTGCCCTTATGTCCTCAATCATCATTTATTCTTGTGTCCCACAGTATGCATCCTACCACCTATCTCATGCACTTCATCTCCATTGCCTCTAACTTCTTCAGCTGCTCTGCCTTTACTGTCCAGGTTTCTGTACCATGCAGCAACACCGCTTTGTACACCTAACTTTTCAGTTTCTTTGGCATTCTTCTGCCATACACTACCCCTGACACTCTGCTCTAGTTGGCTGCAGCCCCTCTGATTTTAGCTTTGACCACTTCATTCAGCCTCCCCATTTCCTCAACCACCCTTCCCAGATACTTGTAGGTGCTAACCTGTTCCACTACATTCCCTTCTATCTCAGTTCTTGGCTTCTTCTGATTTCTGCCATTTGCTCCCATTGCAACTGTCTTATCTGTACTCAGTTTCATCTCATGTGCCTTCAATTTTGCATTTCATTCCCCTATCCTGTTCTTGCTCAGAATCTGCCAGTAATGCCACATCATCTATACAGCAACTTTGTTGATTTGTTCCCTCCAACCTGTTTGCTAATGTAGTCCATGACCAGTATGAACAACAGTGGGCTTATAGCTGAACCTTGATTCACACCCACGCTCACTGGGAACCACTCTGAGACTGAACACTGTTCATACTTTTGTTATTGGGTCCTTGTACATTGCCTGCACTAATTCCACCAGTGTTTCTGGGGGCCTATGTTGGGCTACCGAATTATAAAAAACACAAACCACTAAATACTGAAGGGAAAACAGCATGCTGTAAGTGTGTCAACTACAGACAACTTTGAAAAGAAATTCATCAAATGGCCATAGTCGGCCAACATCTCACACACAACCAATCAAGGTGGGGGGCTTCACCCCTACCCACACCCCCTAACTATATATACCAACTTCAAGATTGCACTACAGTGGGGAATAGGGAAAATACAAAAGGTTTCCCTTCACTTACCTTACGCATCATTTTACTTCCTGGTCATTGGCTGACTATGGCCATTCTATGAATTTCTTTTCGAAGTTGCTAGTGTTCGAAACATTTCCAGTTTGCTGTTTTCCTTTAGATATTTGGTAGTTTATGTTTCATATAATTCAGTAGCCAAACAAAGACCCTGTTTCTGTGACTTCCAACCAACACAGGACTGAGGAAATTTCTCCAAGTATAGGAATGCTGAGTTGGACTCTTCCCCTCATCTCTAGCTTCTTCTCAGGTATCTATCTGACTGCAAACATCAGAGCAGTTGTGCTGCATCCTGATCTGAATCAAAGCTACTCATCTCCTATCTTACTTTTAACCACCCTGCATATTAATTTATCAATCACCCTCTCCAGACATTTCATGCAGTGTGACAGGAGTTTGAAACCTCTCTATTCCCCACAGCTGTGAATATCCCTTCAGTTCTTGAACACTGGCACTAGTATGCTTACTCTTCAGTTATCTGGGCTATGCTTTCTCTCCATACTGCTATGAGTACTTTCAGGAGCCATTTTTCTCCTGTTTCACCCAACATCTTTATTGCATCTGTTGTGACCTCATCTGAGCCTTCTACTTTCCCTGACTTCATTTTCCTTACTTCATCTGTGGTGGACTCCTCCTCTTCTTTCATTGTAGGCTGTTTCTGGGGAAATTCAGCTTCTGTGTTTTTTTCTTCACTCAAAAGCTGCTGGAATCCATCTGCCTTTGATATCCTGTTGACTGTTGAGCAGATTGTTGCTGGCATCCCTTTTGAAAAGTATTTAACTTCTTTACCTTTCTGTACTTGCCTTGCAACCTGATAGACTTTCTTTGTGACATCTACTGAGTCACTTTTCAGAATCTAGTAGAGTGCCTCTGATGCCATGTTCTTTGTTATTACAATTCTTCTATTAGCCTGTTTGTTAACCAACCAGTATTTCTTCCTAGCCTTTTCTATCTCCCACTTTTTTCTGGACTCCTTCTTTCTTTTGATGACTTCCTGGGCTTCTGCATTCTACTACCAGCTTTCCTTATGTACATTATTTCCATACCTAGCTCAGCCACATATCTGTTTTGTAGTCCTCACACATGCTGTTTAGAGGTGCTGCAATTCTTCTTCCACACCACCTATTTCCTCTTCTTCCTGAGGTGCCAGAGCCCTGAGTAATTACTTGAACTCTTGTACTTTCATTCCAGTCAATTACCAGGTCTTCAGACTGGTCACTGTTGACCTCAGAGCCTTCTCTTGACCACTGTTTGCAGCTGACTGTGGCAACCAGTGATTAATGCTGTGGGCTAACTGTTTCACTAGGGATGACTTTACAATCACTGATTCTACCCTAGTGCCTTTTCCTTACCAGGAGAAGTCTATCTGAGCTGCATGTTGGCTACTCTTGAATGTCATCTTGTGACTGTCTTTCTTTCTGAATCATGTGTGGTTCACCATCAAGTCATTTGACAGACAAAAGTCTAGAATGGCTTCTACTTCTTTATTCCTATTCTGGTACCTAAGTGGACCCAGACAGTCCTCATATCCTGTTCTATCTGTCCCAATATGTGCATTCAGGTCAGCCCTTATCAATACCCATTCCTGTTGTCCTGTTTTATTCATTAGGTCCTGCAACTGCTGTCTGAATGCACTTGTTTCCTCACTATGTCAACCTTATTGTAGGGCATAGTCCAAAATTATGAATACTGCTCTGTCATTGTTCTGAAGTCTGATTGTCATAGTTTGTCACTAATTCTGATGGCATCTCTCACTGACTTCTGAAGTTCCTTCCTCACCACAATTCCCACATCACTTATAGTGTGCCCTCTTCCTGAGTAGTAAATTCTGGATCCAACGCCAAATGGGTTTGCTGCACTATACTTCCATTTTTTTCTCCTGGATACACAGGATGTCCAGCCTCCATCCTACCATCATATCATCCATTTCCAAGCTCCATCCTGTCAGTGAACCTACATTGAGTGTGGCAATTCATAGTTCATGCTTGGCAGTTTGATTGTTTTTCTTCCAGCTTTCACTCAGCAGAGCTATCCCAGGTAACCCAAGCTTGGCAACAGGGCACTGGCTGGCCAGTAGTTTATTCACCAAAGCTGCTGAGTTTTATGGATAGCACACACTGGCCAATAGGTGCACACATATCCCTTTCACCATTAGCATGGGTCCCTGGTGTAGTTCAGAGGGTCCTCAACCCACTTATCACCAGGAAATATCCATGCGCTTTTAAGGACATTAGTCAACAAAACCAAATCTTCTTGAGACATATTTTACACTTTTGGAATAATGTAGCATATAAAATGAATGTAATGTAATTTTGTCTATGGGAATGAGAAATACAGAATTTGCTTCCATTTAGTGAGTTAACAGTAAAATAAGTGATAATTAATGGATAATCCACCAAACATTTCACAATATATATTCCGTTACGAATTTAATTAACTGAAAGGGAAGTCTGCATTTTGTTGAACTATTTTTAGACAGATAGTGTTGTCAACTGAATTTATTGAGTTATGCCTTTGCTGATTTGTTATAAAGCTGACTTTTGTTTTGTCAGCTAAAGCCTTTTAATGGCTTGTATCTCTTTGTTCACTATTGGTTATTAAGGAGTTATATATAAGTAAAGAGCATGTGGGGAGAAGCCCATGAACCGGAAGGTATAGGATGCATAGTCACACATGAAAAAATTTGTTAAATGTGTTTGATTACTTGTGTTTAAGTGTATTGTTTATTTTGTTTTCCATGCATTGTGGTTGATGTTAAAGTATAACTTTTTTAATGGGTATATGGAGCTGTATCTTGTGTTTTTTGTCTTGTGTGCTTAAATACATGCAATTAGAGGTTACCTCAATTGCTTCTTCTGGATATTTTGGGTGTTTGGCAGACCTTAAAATCTTGTTGTAGGAGTGATATTTTCCTAAAATACTTTACAATTCATAAAGGATTTACGTCTTGTGGCTGATACTGAAAGAGAACTGTTTCTTTTTTGAGTGGGGGTTGAGGGGGTCTCTGTAGTGAGAGGGCTTCCTTCAGAACCTATTAGTGATAGAGGGATCCTGAGCTCAGATAGTACTTCAAGAATTCGTACCTATTGATGAGTCACTTGGGATTAGTTTTATCTCACAGTTTATTTCAGTGCCTAATGCTACTTCCTGAAAACTTATTAACAGGAATGGTGAAGTACAACTCCTTAGATGGTTTAGACTTTTCTGTCTCCTAGATGTGAGGATAATTTGCAATCCAAAGTAAACAGAGATAATTTCCTAAGAGGTGGTTTGCATGATTTTATTGTACATTTACCTTTCTCACTACACACTCTGCCTGTCTGCATCAATTAAACTATATTGGTTATGAAGAAACTGCAGCTATATTAATAGTTCTGGGGCAGGAGGCTTGAGGAGTCTTGGCAGAGATGAACACTGATTCCTTCAAGTCAGTTGTACAATGAAGTACAGCTAACATCTTCAAAACTGCCTTTATACATGTGTCATAACATCCTGTTTTCTACTTACCAAAATAATTATTTTTTCAATAACAGATTCATAACAGTCTTGTAGAATTTTAATTGTGCAGTTGAAAAAGCATACATTTCCTACTTTTTTGGTAGCCTGAAGAAAGATTTGTCTCTCCTTTAAATCCAGAAACATGGCTATGACATACCCAGATAAATCTTTCTAAACATCTTTGATGAAGGAACTAAAAGCTATCAGGCTGTCTCAAAACTGAGAGGAGAGCTGAGTTTTAGGTGCACTGTTATGTCCACAGAATAGCCTTCCCCTGTCATCATCTCAAACTCAAAATTTTAGTGTTACTTTTGTTTGTTTGATATATTTTCTACGTTGGCTATTTTTGGAGTGAAATCAGCTCTGCTTGTCTGCTAAATTTTTTCACTCCTGTCTTGCTATTGCAGCATAAATGTCAAGTCTCTAAAACATGGTTTTGGCTTTTAAAGTCTCTCACTTAGTGAGATTTGCTAGCTTTTTCAGTTTTGTAAGTCAGTGTCAGCCATGTTGATCAGCTAACAGAATTTCAGACTGAAAACTGATATAGTCCTTTCTTAGTTAAGTCTTTTAAAATAATAATTTAACATTCAAAACTACTTTTAAATCAAAACAATATTTTTAAAACCAATGATGTTTTAAAACATACAGCCTATCCAGGCTATCTTACATGCATTAAAAATAATAATAATTAGGCAGTAATGAAACCGTTAGCTGTTCTGGTAGCAGATCAGAAGTTCAGTAAGAAGATACCTGATAAATTCATCTCTTCATTTCTGGATTAATGACAAATGGAACCCTCCTATGAAACTTTAAAGTTTCCACACAGCTGCCTCCTAAGATGACATCTGTCCTCTCAAGAGGCCTACAAAGCTATATGGATGATAAAATAAAGTTTAATCAGTGAGAAACCACAGGAACAACCAAATAATGGTATATGTTTTTTTTTCCCATGCAATTGTCACCTTCTTCCCAAAAATGATAGCTTTAAATGCTCTGGGGATTTCCACCACAGGGGGGGGGGGGGTTAAAGGGTTGTACCAATTTGGTAGCAGCATCATGAACATTTGAATGGGGTTAGTACCACATAAACAAACTCACTGCATTGAGTTAATTCTAGCATGGGAAATAACTGTCAAGTAGCTTGGAATTCTGCAATGTAGTGAGGGTTATCAGCTAGAAAAAGAATCAGATGTTCGGTGAGTGCGATCTTTATTTTGTTTACCTGAACTGCAGCAGACCACTGATAATGTTTACTTAGTTTATCTAGCTAGCTTCAATTAGTATGGTATGCACGAGCAGACAGCAGTGAAAGCCTTCATGGGCAGAGAAGAGATGGCAGTCTTCTTTAGTACCCTGTGCATGATTGTCTGTTATCTGGCACCTGAAACCTTGTTATAATCCCCTTCAAAATATAAATCAAATTGTCTATAAACCTAAAATATTTTACTACATGTTGAGTAAAAAAAAAAACATTGTTATAAATATATAAATTTTCAAAATAGCCCATGAATAAATTTGCATTCATGGGGGCAAACGCTGTGCCGTGGCTGTTCCCTGCAGTTGTCTAAATAATTCACCATTAAACTCAAACATATTATTCTTCAAACAAAATAAAATTAATTCTAATACATAATCAGCACTGGGATTATCACCTAAGAAATATAGTACAGCCTCTAATCCAAAATCATGTTTGATGCTCGTATATAAGCTTGCAACATCAATAACTATAAAGTACCTTTCATTACCCCATCTTATATCCTTTATTTTTTCCATAAAATGAAATACATCCTTGATATAAGATGGTAACTTAACCACTTTCTTTAACAAATATACTGATGTAAAAAACATGAAATATTATGCGTAAAATATCCACAGAACAACACAATAGGATGGTCTGGTGGATTATATAAACTTTTATGTATCTTGGGTACACAGGAAAAATGAACAATGGGGCAATGTCTGCTATTAAATGTATATTGCACGTCCTCATATGAAAAATAATTTATTCTAAGACCCTTATTCAAAAGCACCTTATATTCATCCAAAGCCTTATAATAAACATCCAAATAATCTTTTATGTATCTTGGGTACAAAGAAAAAATGAGCAATTGAGCAATTTCTGCTTTTAAATGTAAATTGCACGTCTTCATATGAAAACTAATTTATTCTAATACCCTTATTCAAAAGCACATTATATTCATTTAAAGCCTTATAATAAAAATCCAAATCCACTTTTTCATATATTTCCTTATTATTTAAATGATCATAGTACATCTTAAGATATTGTGTGAAATGTAAAATAACTAATTTCCCCCCTTATCTGCTGGTTTAAACACCAGTTCCTTTCGATAACTTAAGTCATTCAGACTTCTCCACTCTTCTTTACTTAAGTTATATTATATTCTTTTTCCACAGTATAATTTAAAAAGCAAGAGAATTGTTGTATGGTATCATTTTTAAATGGGGGAACAGTCACTTTAATAAGGTATACCCTCTGTATTAAACTTATAATAGGGATTAAGTTCTATTTCTGAGTTGCATAAAAAATAACTATCATTACTGCAATCCAACCCAGTATCGCTACATAAATTGCTAAAATCCATCTTATTTTCATTAAAATAATTAAATAAATGCACCTTCCGCACTTCCATCTGTGTCACTAATACATCTTGTACTATCTGGGTCACAGTAAGGGATTTATATATCTGTGTACCATGGAGCTTTTGCTCACTGTTCATAATCTGACAGTGTACATTCAAAGTCGATCACAAATAAGTCAGTTATAACACTGCATGCACACACTAGACAAAAGGCAAAAATCATGCAAATAAATGTTCATTGTGCAAAGGATCAGATAAGTTCCAAATTCGTTTTTGCACCTATAATACAAAAGCAGTTTTCAAGTAAAAAGCTGGTTAGCTGAGGACATCAGATAACATGAAACAAGCATCTATTGATAAGCCCTTCCCAGCATAATACCCTCAGAGGTATCTGTAGATAAGCTAACCCCAATGATCACTGCAACAGTACCAGAACCATGGCTACACAAGTGTAACAGTCTATACTTTGAAAGGGAAGCTGAAGAGTGTCTTCCACATATGGAATGGCTGGATGGTGTAATGATGTAATTAACAACATACAGCCTCAATAAAAATAATGCATTTGCAGCAGTGAAAAAGAGGGATGACTTTGGCAATGATATGCTGCAAATGGGATGAGAAGACAAAACGTTTAGTCCACATATTGTTGATGAAGAGTCAATTTTTTAGTTTAATTGTGGAGCCACTATCTTTGTAGAGGTATAGAAGTTGAAGGAGGTTTGGATCCATGACAGCAATGAATACTACATAAAACCATTATGAAGGAGGTCTGTATAAACCAGATTATTGGTCATAGCTTCACGCATGTCATGGTATCTGATGGTTTTCAGCTCAGTGATCTTTTTCATAGACAACCTGACAAATCTACCATTGATGCTAATGTTGATGACTATACCTGAGCTCCTGCCTCTTACTAGTTCCTCTATCCAAATGCAGTGCACCTGCAGAGTGAAAAGAATTCCGGGAACCCTCAGCATACTTATGATTGTACAACCACTATTATCTGTCTGTATTTAGCAATTATTGCTGTACATCTAAGCCATATTCTGATTGTACCTATAAATCTTGTTCTGACCTGTTTCTCTCTCTTATGAATACTACTTATATGCTGTTATTCTTTTATCTGGTTTAGGAAATTATACTCTTTTACTTTTTGTAAAGGGATCCTAGACCCTTTTAAATGATTATCATTTACGATTACAGAATGTGGTAATTTTACTGATTCAAACACGTCTTTTTTTTGTTTTTGGATAGCTAAGTGTTACTCTGAGTCTGTATTATACAGCAGTGTGCCTTATTTTTTTTATTGGACTCCAGTGGCATCATCCTGTGGTGCCCATTGCTGGTTCTACCAGCATCCTCCTAAAATCCCTGGACTTCTTCTGTATGGCTGGGGCTGGTGCAGATTCCATATGGCATTCTAGGGGGTCTAGCCATCATACCATCTCCCAGGAAGATTTTGTTTTCTAATTATGCCCTACCCTTCCACCCTCCCTGTGGCTCCTTGGTGTTACCCTGTGAGTGTGAGGGCAATATGGACATTAGCAGCAGCTCAGTTAAGGTCCCCATCCTAATCCCCTCCTTGGACCATATCCTCCACAGTTCCCCAGCATTTGCCAGGGATTGTTATATGGGAAATATCCCAAAGACCACTCTCACCCCAGGTGAGAACACTAATTCCTCCATTCCATTCAATCAGTCACCAGAGCCACAGCCTGGCTAGCTGAGCCACAGGGAGGGCTTTCTTCTGCCAGTGGAGCGACTATAGCAGAGTATATTCAGTTCAATCACATCTATCACAGATGATTGGAACTACATAGGACTAAAACCGCTCATTACTACTCCAGTTTCTTGTCTGGAATTTATCCTTCAGCTCTTACTGTTGGATGGTGTTTTCTATGCAGCACTTGGCTCATTCCTTGCCTACTATACCACTTAATGCAAGTCTTGAAACGTCTTATGTTTTTCTTATTACCACATGTTATCTCCTTCCGTTGAAACTAAAATCTGTAAAGAAAGGGCCATTATATTGAACTTTAGCATTTAATACATCCTTTTTGAACCAATATCTTTCCAGGTTGTATAGCTTTACCTGCTCAGATCTGGCCTCAATGTGGAAAAAATATATGATTTTTCTTTTTCATTTTTCTGGAGCCTTCTTGAGTCCCACAGCTGGAATCATAAAGAGGTCTATCAGGATGTAGAAAAAACTCCCTTGTGTTAACGATCATAAAGTATCAGTGCAATGCCAGTGGTGCAACACGCAACACACTCATCATTAGTGCAGAAGATTGTAGGTTCTATTCCCCCACTGGGTAGAGGAATTACTGACACTGCAATGCAGTATTAGCATGGTGATGCACTCTGTCTCTATCAAAGAGTGAGAAAGTTCCATGATGCCCTGGTCTAATTCCCCCCAGTAGTGTAACAAACCACCAATGGTCTTTCCCGAGAACAGGCCACTAACCTTAGTTGTACTAACTCAGTCAACAAAGGATAAAAAAAGTTATCCAATCATCTGAATATTTTTTTACCTGAAAAGGTTTGTCTTAGTTCTGGTTTAAGCACTTGAGCTACAGGCCAGTTATTTTACATTAAAAAGATTTGTGGTCTACACTATTGTGGGGGAAGAGGGTAGCTTCTGCCTTCTGAGCTGGGAATTGCTGGTTGAAGGTTTATTGTGCCTGCTTATATGAAATGTTTTTGTTTTCTGAAATTGGTGAGCTTTGTTTGCAGTTGCATAGACTGAATTCAGACCTGCTGAATCTAGCGCTGTTTGTATAACTTGAGCACTAAACCAGGCCATCCTTTTTTGGAGAAGGGTTCCCCTGCCCCCTTGCGGCAGGAGTGTTATTTATTTATTTATTTCCAGTTTGATTACTGAGGAAGTCCACTGGATCAGAGTGACCCGTTTTCAGTGGAGGCCCAGGGAGAAAAGCTCCAAGATACATAATACAGATTAGGTACAGAAATACATGGATGTCTTTCTTACATAATATGGAAACAGTTACAAGTAAGTACCTTGAAAATATGCATAATAAGCAGAAAATCATTGATTTTGGACTTATTGTTTATACATTTTCTTTAGTGTGTACACTCAGATATTAGGTGAGAAGATGTTTTATATACATACTTTTAAGTAAAATGAGGATACACTATACATGCACAATTTCAGAAAAGAAATTAGTAATGGAAAGCTATATGCACTATTTACAATGTTGAACCATATGAAATAAGCAGCTAATAGAGACAGGAGAGCAAAGAAAATGCTCATGGGAGCATAGCTGAAGGAGAGTTATTGAAGTTATCGATAGCTATTGTTATTGTATTGATAGTTATTGATAGCTAATGGAGAAGGGAGAGCTCGTGGGAGTATAGATGAAGGAGAGTTATTGAGGTTATCGATAGCTATTGTTATTGTATCGATAGTTATTGATAGCTAATGGAGAAGGGAGAGCTAAGAAAATGCTCATGGGAGCATAGCAGAAGGAGAGTTATTGAGGTTATCGATAGCTATTGTTATTGTATTAATAGTTATTGATAACTAATGGAGAAGGGAGAGCTTAGAAAATGCTCGTGGGAGCATAGCAGAAGGAGAGTTATTGAAGTGTTAGGAACCTGAGGGGGAAAACCCCCAGGAGCATAGCTGAATGAGAGTTGTTGAGGGCTTAGGAACCTGAGTGGGAAAACCCCCCAGGGGAATGGATTAAGGAACATTAGGTTGAATGGTGGCAATTGCATTTCCATTTTATGGCCAGGTGTTTGGTAAGCTGAGTTTTGAAGTTTTCTAAGTTTGGTATGGTTCTTAGAGAGGGAGGAAGGGAATTCAATTTTTTGCCTAGAGAGACAGTGAGGAGAAGTTGGCCTGCTGTATTTTTGGATTTGGGGATCGCAATTAGGTTTTGATGCTCGGATCTGAGAGTTTTATTGGGGGTGTAATGGAGGAGGATATTAGTTAGCTCTGGACACTTAGTTGGGTGATATACAAGTCTGTGTGCAGTGGTGAGTTGGAGGAAGTCTAAGTAGTTTGGGAGTTCAAGCCACTTTAGGGATCTTAGGGTAAGGCAGTGCAGTGATAGGTCGAAGGTTTAGATTTGGTAGTAAATTTTGAGATTTTATTATAGCAGTTTTCTAGTTTGGAGGAAATAGAGGAGGATAGGTTAGTTAGCAGGAGGATCTGTATAATAAGGAAGGCAGTAGATAAGTGGTGGCTAGAGTATTCCTAGTAGTATAAGAGAGGAAGCGATTGTTCCTATACAGCATACCTAGCTTTTGGTGGGTTTTCTTAATATTTTGTTGAATATGGATATCGAACTTGAGATGTTTGTCAATAGTAATACCAAGTATTTTAGAGGAAGGAACCACTTCTATAGCTGAATTAGTTTGACTTAGCACTTTGAAGGTATTTTTGTTGTAGGGGAATGACTTTGTGGGAGGGAAAAGTAGAATTTTTGATTTGTTTGCATTGAGAGAGAGGGGGTTTTGGCACATCCAATTTTCGGTGGTTGAGAAGGCAGTTTGTGTTTTAGACAGCAATTCTGAGAGGTTAGAGGCAGAGCAGACAAAGGTAGAATCATCTGCATATTGAATAATTTTGGAATCAGAAATGGCAGCATGAAAGTTGTTTACGAAGATATTGAAAAGCATCGGCCCTAGGATAGATCCCTGTGGTACGCCAGTTGGGGTAGGTAAAAAGGAAGAGGTAGAGTACTTCCATTTGACTGCCTGAGTTCTATCTGACAGGTAACTGGAGAACCAGGATATAGTGTGTGGGGTAGAGATGGAGCTTTGAGAGGTGATAAAGAAGGTGTTTGTGTGAAACAGTGTCGAATGCTTTGGACAGACCGAGCAGAACAGTAGAGACTAGATGTCCAGACTCTCGGGCTAGATTGACTGTTTCTAAGAAAGTAAGTAGAGCAGTTATAGTACTATGACTTGGGTGGAAGCCATGTTGTGTAGGTGTAAGAAGATTGTTTTGGGCCAGGTAAGGCATAAGTTGAAGGTAAATGCACTTTTCAAGGATTTTCGAGATTGGAGAGAGCAGAGTGATAGGGCGGAAGTTAGAGATGCTGCTGTTTTTGCCTCCTTTATGAAGTGGAAGAATACAGGCTGAGCATCAGAGTTTGGGGACATAAGATTCCTTAATAGATCTGTTGGTTATAATACTGATTGGGAGAGCTAAGGCATCAGCAGCACATTTAGGAAGGCAGAGAGAATGTTGTCAGGAGCTTTAGAGCATGGTTTAAGTTTGGATAGAAGTCTTTTTATGGAGTTAGTAGAGGCAGGTTTGAAGTCGAACAAGGAGGGAGAGTTATTAGTGGGGTTGGATGAGGAAGAGATAGGGGCTGGAGGGTTAATGTTGGGGAAGGTCCTGGTCAGGTCAGAAACAGTTTCTAAGAAGAATGAGTTAAAATCAGAGGCTAGATCAAGGTCCGATTTGCTTGGGTCAGGACAAGGATTATTTTTGGATCTTGGATTAAGCAGTGAGTTTATTGATTTCCAGAATTGCTTGGGTTTTTTGTTGTTGCTAGGCTGGAGTTTGCTGTAGTAGGGCTTTTTGTCTTTGGTTATTAGCTGTTTTGCTAGGTTACATTGCTGTTTGTATTGGAGCAAGGTATTGGGAAGTTTATCTTTTTGGTAGAGCTTCTAAAGTTTGCCCCTTTGGTGCATAATTTTCTTAGTATCTTTGGATAGCCAAGGAGTTGTATTAGTTTTTACCCTCTTGTGTCTAAGAGGGGCAAGGGAGTTTAGAGTGTCTAGGAATACAGAGTTGAAGTGTTCTATAGCATTGTCAAGAGGAAGGGAGTTTAATATTTGCCAGTTCATTTGTTTGAGAATGTTTGAGAATGATGGTTGAAATTACTGAGATTACAGGTATAAATATATTGGTGCTGGTGAGGAGAAGAGGTTGTTGAGCGATGAATGTAAGCTGGGAAATGGCCGCTGATGGAATCAGGAGGTGTGCCAGAGTTGATTATTTTATTAGGATCAGAGACTAAGATCCAGTCTAAAGTGGAACCAGGGGGATTTACTTTGTTAGGTCGGGTGACTGAGTGAATTATCTGAGAGAAGTTATAGAGGTTGATGGATAGGGAGAGAGAGGTGCTATTAATTTTGTTCCAGTCAAAATAGACGCAAAAGAATGAAGGAGCTAGAGAGGAACAATCAGTGGAAGAGGTTTATTATAGATAAGTGGGAATACAGTAGTAGAGCAGGTTAGAGAATAGCTAGATGATAATTGTAAAAGTAGGGTTTAAAGCTAAGAGTATGTATGAGGGCTTAGAATAACAGAGTTGTGATGTATTAATATTATAAGTCAAAGGGCTAAATAAATAAGGTGTGGGACTGACTGGAATAAGGGTGCCACCTAGTGGACAGGTTATGTATTACAATGGAAGTTCTATCTGGGAGAAAGGCTGATCAAGGAATTGGGAAGGGAGAAAATACTCAGGAGAAGGGGCTTGTGCTAGTGAGAAGAGAAAGTATGCTAGCTACAGGGTAGAGAGGGGCTATGGCTGCTCGCTGTCCTGGCTGTGAAGCGAGCTTTTAATCAACAAAAGTAAAAAATGTCAAGCATATGCTTTACTGCCAGTTTAGGGAGTACACATACATGTTTACTTCTTTACTGGAAGGGTACTAGGATAGCAGTCCAGTGGGAGTTCAGGCTATTTTGAAAGGGGTCTGTAGCCAGCAGGCAGGTAGACTCTAGGTTCTGGATTTGAAATAGGCAGGATGCAGAGTTGGGAACTTATGAAAGAGAGGGAGAAAAAAGAAGTAAACTTAGTACAGGAAGTTATATTATGCAGGTATGGCAATAATTTACATTCATTTAGCACTGCTAAAAGCTATAAATGTAGGTTAAAACAAACACTCAATACAAAAATCAATTTACATTCATTCAGTACTGCTAAAAGCTATAAATGTAGGTTGAAACAAACACTCAATACACAGCAAGAGAGCCCTTGATAAGTCTTTAAACAGAAGGTTCACATTTGTATAGGGCTACTAGGAGAATCTTAATGATATTGTAGTGCTATTGTTCAGATAAAGAGGTATTAATGTAGGCAAATTCTACCAACTATATTGGCTTTTTATATGCAGGCTGACTAGTAGGCACCTGGGGTACAGTATTTACAGGAGTAATAATATGCACATCCAGCTTTACTAGTGCTGAAGCAAAAATGTAACTTTGACCATGTGTACTATTTCAATACTAATAGGCATATTTACCTTAAGCAGTGCACCAAAGAAGAACTACAGGCAGAGTTACTTTCCACATATAGCTTCTTTCACAACTAATAGGGAGGCTGCTGTCTTGTGTTGCCCACATGCAAAACGCTAAACGGAAGCTATGCACTTTCTTAGAGGCTATTCAGAGCTTAGCCATATTAAATAAGTTAGCATTTAGTTCCCCTATAGAATCCCTACTAGCATTCTTTCACCGGGGACATGCAATAGAGAAGAGAGGTAGCTTGCATAAGTGGGATCGGGAATATTGAAAACTGAACTAGTTCCTATGCGTTATTCCTTTGATTTAAAGTTAAAATAAAGTAGAGTGTTCAGTTAGAACTCATCTGATTGAAGGTTGCTGAAACAGGGCTCAGTAGATTTTTTACTGGTTAATTTGTTTAAATCAATTTGTTCTGTTTTGCTACATAAGCAAATCCAAGCTATCGGCTGATCTCTGCCAAACTTAAGTACAATTTTTCACTGTATATTGCACTTTTGAACTGGATGTTTTACCATATCACTGCTTATTTGAACTTTTTTCCTGAAATTTTTGCACTTTGTTTTCTGTAGCATAGACTAGATTCAGATCTGCTGAATCTAGTTCTGTTTCTATAACTGGAGCATTAAACCAGGTCATCTTTTGTTGAAGAGGTTTCCCCTGCACCCTAGTGGCAGAAGTGTGCAGTTAGAACTCATCTGATTGAAGGCGGCTGGAACAGGGCTTCGTTTTGATCTTTATGTTACTTAATTTGTTTAAATCAGTTTGCGCTCATTTGCTACATAAGCACCATGTTTGTGCAGTGCACACTGCCACACAGCAGTGGGCACCATTGGTGATTATAGACGCAAACACTTTTACCTGCAAATTTTCCCTTAGTACTCTGCTGGTGCTCCATTGGTGAGTTCTCGCGATTGTCCCTCACTGACAGGTGATACATTCAGTGAAGCTCCTGAAGTACCAACACAGATCCTACCCACTAGTCCTTTGTATTTTTTGTCTACTTCTCCCGTCTGCTACTTTACCTGGTCTTTCCTGTCCTCTACCTGTTTTCTGACCACATCAACTTACCTAGCATTATGGATGGACATTTTCCCACAGTTTCTCCAGCTTGCCTGGTCAACATGGGCATCCTGAGGCAATGTAGCAATTGAACACTGACAGCCAACTTCTACTAGGCCACACAAATTCATTATGTGAGAGATGCATCTATATCAGGAACCTAGAATCCAGTCTCTCTCGCTCATAAGTCAGTTCATCTGATACTAAGCAGGTTGTCTGCATGTTCACCTCACCTTCTGCACCTACCAAACCAACAACACATAAACCTACATATGTGGAGGTCCTTACAAGAAGCTTACCTTAACATCAGAGACCTCCCAAACACAAATACAAGCATGCTTATAATACATCCATTGCAGAAGATATTGCACATAATATGTCACCCACCAGTATCTCACCAGTTAAGCCCCTAAGGCATAACTCAAACATCTTAGTTATAGGCAACTCAATTGTGAGACACACAGGTGTCCGTCTCATTCACCAGACTGGATAAGAAAAAGTTCATGGTCAGTTGTTTGTCAGGTGTGAGGGTCCATCGCATCACACATGTACTCAAGTCTTTCAGCAACAGACGCTGTTTTGGCTCCGTCATAATCGATGTTGGTGTGAACGACTTGAGAAGTACCTCACAGGACTATATGAAGACAGACATGACTGAGCTCTCTGATAACGTGTCTCAGGCAGGTATGTCCCTGGCCTTAAGAAGTATTTTACCTTTGCCTAGGATGATACCTCAATACAAACAAAAAATGATTGACTTCCACAATTGGCTTAGTTTCTGCTATCATTCAATGGGGATCCAGTATCTGTCAGCCTGGGATGACATGGCTGACAGACCTT
The DNA here is from genome assembly GCF_019279795.1 of Protopterus annectens. Classification (NCBI taxonomy): domain Eukaryota; kingdom Metazoa; phylum Chordata; order Ceratodontiformes; family Protopteridae; genus Protopterus; species Protopterus annectens. The sequence goes on along the minus strand of NC_056733.1, from coordinate 29,343,744 downwards.
GATGCTTTGCCAGAGATGGCACTCCTGTGATTTTGGTTACTGGTTAAGCTTTTTGCCACCCTTGTAGTGCCTTTTTAGGGAATTTCACAAGCACTAAATTCCTGATATAAAAATACCCTCTAAAAACAACCTCAATGTTATGCGGCTAAATGCTAGGAGTCTAATCCTGAAACTGCACTTATTGAAAGCAGTCCTCACCCTGGAATATGCTGACATATGTGCAGTCACTAAGACCTAGTTTAAGGCTGCAGAGACCACCCAAGCTATACCAGGTTACATTTCTTTCCACGTGCTCAGACCGCAAAACTGAAGGAGTGAGAACAAAAGGAGGTGGTGTATCAATATTCATTAAAGATAAATACACCTCTAGATTGGTTAAACAGCACAATTCCCTTGAATTACTTCAGGTACAATTGACTGTAGGTAAGACCCCTCTTCAGGTCATGGCCAGCTATAGGACTCCCCCCATGAATAAGGACATCCACTCAACCTACTTGGATCCACTTGTGTCAATCAAGATACAACCAAGCACCCTGGTTTTGAGTGACGTTAATTACCCGTTCATAGACTGGGAAAATTATATGTGTTCTAACTCATTTGCCCAAAGGTTCCTGGACTTTGTTAACTCCAATGGCCTGGAGTGGCTAGTAGACACACCCATAAGGGACTCAAATATCCTGGACCTGGTGTTCATCAACATGGGGGACCACTGCACCACCCCTAGTGTGTGGCCATCCCTGGTGAAATCTGACCACAAATCAGTCTTGCTAGAAGTAACTATAACACAAGACCATCCCCTTAGCAACAAGTAGACTAAAAAACTTTAAGGCCAATTACAACCTCTTATGTGATGGTATAAATAGCTTCATAGCCCCTCTCTGCACTGATGGAACAGACACCTATGCTGAGTTATACACCAATTCTTTATACAAGCAGCTGTACAATTGTATCGACTCTGCTGTACCTCATAGAACCAAAGCAATATCTTCAAGGAAAAACAAACCTGCCTGGTAGACAACTGCCATTAATAGGCTGTACAATAGGAGAAAGAAATTGCTGTCTAAGAATGAAAGGGAAGGTCTCAAAACTGGAAACACTGCCTCCTCAACTTAAACAAGCAAATAAGACTCCTAGTGAAGTCCTTCAAAGGTAACAATGAATCCAAACTAGTTTCCCTAACTAACATAAGGCATTCTTTAGTTACATCCATAACTTCAAAGGTAAGGCCCAGATTTGCACTGAACTCATACTTAATGGTACTACGTATATAGAACCTGTGGATATAGCAAACCTGCTGGCTGACAAGTTCAGTGAAAACTTCACTCACCTGTCCCTGCCACATATACCCCAAAGCCTCAATAACACCTGTCCCCCACCTAATATCTCTGAGGAGCAGGTCTTAAATGCCCTCTCCAAGGCCAAAACACAGTCTCTATGGGACCAGACAACATCCTAGGCTGTGTTCTACATGGGATAAAACAGGAATTAGCATCACTATTGGGTATGCTTTTCAATCACAGCCTAAGCACTGGCTTCATCCCAGTGGAATGAAAAACAGCTACCAACATCCCTTTGCACAAATGGGGGTGCATCCACGGACCCCAGTAACTATAGACCCATTAGCCTGACAGGACTTATCTGCAAGGCCATGGAATGAGTCATCATGGATCTTATTAACAAAGCTATAGGAAATCTCCCGACGTTCGATCCCACCCAGTTTGGCTTTGTCAAGGGCAAGCATGCCTGTTAAACTTGGTGGACTTCTTCGAGACAGTCACCAAAGCCCTATATGATAACAAATCTGTGCATGCAGCCTACCTAGACTTAGACAAGGCCTTGACACAATCCCCCACTCAGGCATTATTGATAAGCTCACCTAGGTGGATACTAACCCATATAGCAAGCAGAGCACCTCTTTGGCCCTCTTCAAAAGGAACCTTGATGATTGGATGGGAGATAGGAAGTCACCCCAGGGATCACATCAGTCACCCTGCTAAACAGGGGTCCAGGGAAGTAAATATTGTGGGAAGAAATAGACAGGGAATTGTTATGGCTTGTATAGGCCCTAAGGTTGATAGCCTAGTACCAACCTATGAACTTATGAACCTATATTGTCAGGTGGGTTGCAAACTGGCTCATTGATAGAACTCATACGGTTAAAATAGGGGACTCCACCTCCTCCAGAGACCAGTAACCAGTGGTATTCCACAGGGCTGGTTCTGTGACCCTTACTGGTTGGAATCTACTTCTCTGAAGTACAGGCTAAAACTAAAGGACTGTGGCTGACCAAGTTTGCTGATGACTGTAAACTGGGAGTGATCATTGAAACCACTAATGATGGCAACATCCTGCAAGAATGTCTTATGCAGACTTATGACTGGTGCCAAAGTCATTGTCTTAAACATGATGCAAAAAAATGCATTATCATCCCCTTCAGCAAGGGTGATGTTCCTGCAAACTACCACATCAATAGCAATACCCTAAGCACACAGTCAGTGGTTAGAGATCTGGGCACACAGGTTGACAACAACCTTAACTTCGATCAACATGTCTCCATAGTGGTAAGAAGGGCATTTTATATTGCTCATCTCATACGTAAGGGCATTGCCTCCAGAAAAAAAGAGGTTACAATCCCCTGTGCACTTTTCCCTCATCAGACTAATAATAGAGTACAACGCTCCCTTTGTTATGTTCCTTTCCAAACACCTGCAGCAATTGGAGAGACCACGAAGGTTCCTTACAAAAAAAATCAGGGTTTTCAAGGTCTGTATTATGTAGACAGATTGAACTCATTGTCACTTTATCATGTGTCATACAGCTTGCTCAGAGGTGACCTCTGCCTTGCATACAGATCAATCTTTGATTCAACTTTATGGAAATGCTGCACATTTGCAAGTTAAATGGTACACAGGTCACTCCCGCAAAGGACCTTAACCTGGTATGTGATATCAACAGAATTTACTGGACAGACAGATTTGTCTCATAGCAGTTGCCTCATGTTTAACAAGCTTCCTCTTCATGTTAAACAAAGCCCCTCATTGGCCCTATTTAAATGTAATTTGGATGATTGGCTTGGTAACTGGAAATTCACCCTGGGGGCTCCACCTGTGGCCCACTTGGACAGCGGAAAAAGGAGTTGATTTTAGTGTCTGTCTGAACAGACAGCCTTAGGAACACAGGTTGAACTTGGCTAGGCCTGTAAGAGTCATGGGGCTGTTAGCCTAGTAACCTCCTATGACCTATAACCATTGTCTTTTGTGCCAGGCTGGTATTATTTTTAAGGGAAGTATGGACATTTTTGTTCAATATCTTTTTCTCAAAACTATTATGAGCTCAACACCTTTCCAAGTGCAATATAGCACAGGGATTGTTGCATATGTGCAGTACTGCTGAACACTCTGTTGTAAAATCCATGCCCAGTTTGTCATGCATCTATTTAACAACTACACTCTACCCCTTGCAAGTATGCTGATGACTCCTGTATGTCTTTTTTCTCTTATGGATCACACACTTGCTGCTTTTTCAGTGAACTTCTTGGCTTGGTAAGTAAGCATATTGTTCATAGGTAAGTACTAGGCTAACTGCCCTTGTGGGCCATTGTAAGCCTAGCCAAATTCTCTCGATGAGAATCAAACCCTGTACCTCTGGTGTGAGAGGTAAATACCTTAACCATTATACAAAACCACCCCTGTTCTTTTTATTTATAGAAAAATAAGCACTCCAGTTTTATAAATGTTTAAAATTGTCAAATGGTCATCAAAGGTCCACTTTACTTGTTAACTGATGCTTCCTGCCATACATCTGTATTTATATAGTTAAGTGATTTGTTTATCCATGTTTTTTTCCCAAGATAAGACACTGATCAAAACTTCAATTTCAGTGTCAGCCCTAGCTGCACTGAGATTAACACAGTTAAGTACAAAGGACAAAATGTAGAGTACTAAGTCAATAACATAGTTAAAATACAATAAATCTTTATACTCTAATAAAATTAATATGTTTAAAGATTGTTTGACTTATAATTATAAAATCTATAAAGAATAGGTAATTATACATCAAAAGGTAAGAAATGCGTTCCTAGGATGCTTAGAAAAGGTTAAGCATCCTTTAGTAAACTCATGCTATAAATCATCATTCTGTGTTCCAGCACTTGTGATAACTTCAAGTAGTATTTTTCATAGGTTCATAGGTTGGTACTAGGCTATCGGCCCTAGGGCCTATGCAAGCCTAGCCATAACAATTCCCTGGATATTTCTTCCCACGATATTTACTTCTCCAGGCCCCTGTCTAGGAGGGCGACTGACATGATCCCCGGGGTGAATTTCCTATCTCCCATCCAATCATCAAGGTTCCTTTTTGAAGAGGGCCAAAGAGGCGCTCTGCTTGATATGTATGGGCTAATTGAGATGCAGTTCATTGCTTTTTGTTTTATGGTAAAATGTAATAGTTCTGTTCTTTTGAATCTGCAGTTTACTATGTTTCTTGTGAGTAAGGGCGACAACAACATCCCTGCAAAACCTGTGCCTCATTTTAATGAGGCTTTTAATATGCAACAAATGGGTTTGCTAATGATTCTGCTAGCTCTTTTAGTATGTGTGGGTGAATGTTGTCGGCACCAGGAGATTTATGGGAGTTTTACTTCCTCGTTTTCGTCATTTCTGCTTCTCTAGAAGAACAACTTATTCTCTTGATTGTAAGCTGTTTCATCTTTATAGCAGAATTGGGGTCACTGCATCTTTAATGAATGCTTTTCTTTGGTATTCTGTAAATATGACTCTTCAAAGAAATGCTTGGGGGGGTTGCAGATGTCCTTTCCTAACTTCCAAGCCTCTTTATGCTTTTTAATCACTCTATTAAAATTCCACAGGACTGTTCTGTAAGTCACAGTTTCTTTCTCATCAGCTATTAATCTAGTTTACTTAGGAGGGCTGTCCTTATTTTTGTTCTATAAAGTAGTTTGCAAGACACTTACATTTTATATTATGGGAAAGCAGTGTGTTTAGCAATGGCTACAATTATTTTATTTTTATATACGTTTATGCCAAGACACATATTATGTGCACAGACAGAGATTCCTGCTTAACTTCATAGCTCTCAGCCTCTAAACATTAAAAATCATAACACAGAGCCCAAAATAGGAGCACTTGTTTATTTTTAGATTACAATGTTTTAAGATGCTAGAATCCATATAGTTTGTGGTAAGGAATGTTTGCATACACTTATTTGAGTTATTGAATAATGCATATTCCCATCAACAGGTCCATATGTAAAAAGAAAATCTGAGAAAATTAAATAAATAAATCTAGGGGGAACAAGCATAGATTGCAGTTGATGCTGAAACCTAGGGGGATGGAGGTCCAGAGGGGCATTTAGTAACATGAAAAGGATATTTTTATCTTTTTTTAAATATTTACTAAGATAAAAGAAGCACACGTATGAAGTGTCGTATACACTGTCAGCTGGAGATCAGTCCGACTAGTTCTTCAACTGTAGGAAGCAATAATGAGATAAATGCAAACTTCCACATAAACGTCTTGGGTTAAAGGAACAAATCCAGCTTTGGATTAATTAAAAAAAATGCAACAACAGAAACAATGCCAATATTACAGTTTCACTTGAAATTGCAGCTACAAAAGCAATGCCATTATCACAGTTCCATTTGATGTCATTTATCAAAGCAGTAATAACAGTTCTAGTGTTTTGACCCCAGCAAAACAAGGGCAGCACTAATGTTTCAAAGAAACGGAAGCAGAATGACAAAAGAGTCGCATCTTGGTAATGGCTCAACACCAGGAAAACACATCCATAGTCGTAGGCCTAGCTGTGCATATTATGGAATTGTTACTTGCCCTACAGTATAGTAGACTGGGTTTATTGTTTGAGCAAAGATATGTGCCTGCCTTGCTGCTTGCAGAACACGGGTTTGGGTAATCTTTCTAGCACCACCTATACATGTCATCAAGGGGGACTCCTGCCTTGCTGGATATTTGCATTACACTAGCCAGTTATGTGGCGATTATCTACAAACATGAGAAGTTGCCAAAGATATGGGGATAAATATTTGATAGCATGAGTAAAATAATTTGGGTGGTATTTTCTCACTTTTTATTGCTTGATAGTTGTTAGACATCAGTTGTGGACCTTGATTTTGTCAGAAAGATTAAGATAACCGGCAAATGTATCATAGCATGCTTTTAGAATATACAAGCAAGCCATAGTACCTGACAAATACCTGAGGAACAGAAGATTTGTAAGCTGTCTGCAGAAGGTCCCCTAGTCAAGAACCGAACTGGAAAATTGAGCACTATGAAGCAACAATGCTAACTGCTATGCCAGAATAAAAAAAAAAGTTTTAAGGGAAAATGAGTAGCTAACTCTAAGTCCCCCTTTCCCAAAACCCATGCTTTTTAGCTCTAGACAGTACTGCTTATATCATAGTTTCATAGTTTCATAGTATAGTACTAGGCTATCTGCCCTGGGGCATTTGTAAGCCTAGCCATAGTGATGTGGCTTTTGCCATGAAATGGTACAAAAAATGTACAGAATAAATTTAGAATACTGTGCCTCTGTCTAGTAGTGACACAATGAAGGTCCCCTTATATAATAGAATTAGTTTACTGTGCCCCTGTCTAGCAGTGACACAGATGTGACCCCTGGGGTAAACGTACGATCTCCCAACCACTCATCAAGATTTTTCTTGAAGAGAGTCAGTGAGGGGCTCTGCCTAATACGAACTGGGATCTTGTTCCAAAGCATGGGAAGCCTCTGGGTTATGAATCTATCCCTCCAGCATGTCCTATTCATACTTGTGCCGAGGTTTAAGTCTTTAGCTCTCGTGGTCCTGATGGATTTGGATTTTTTGAGGTGGAGCATGTCCATCAGATCCTGATTGGACATGGCCTTGTACGTCAGGCAGAGATCACCTCTGAGCAGGCGGTATGCTACTGAATAGAGCTGAGGTTTCTTTAGTCTGGCAGAATAAGACATATGTTGGAGACCCTTGATCCTCTTGGTGAGGTACTTTTGTGGTCTCTCCAGCTGTTGCAAATGCCGGGTGAGGTACATACCAAATGGGGCATTGTACTCAATCATGGGTCTGATGAGGGAGGAATATAGGGGTACAATGACATCCTTGGATCTGGATGTGAATCCCTTCATGATGAGGTGGCAACGTGGGTGTCAAATGAGAGGTCGCTGTCGACTTGGGTCCCTAGGTCTCTGATTACTTTTTCCGTACTCAGTGGGTTGCTGTCTATGTGATAATTTGTGGGTACTTTGTTTTTCCCAAAGGGATGACTATACATTTTGGCATTTAGTTTAAGGCCGTGACTCCGGCACCAGTTGTCCGTTTCTGTGAGGCCTTTTTGTAGGATGTGTGTGTCTGCTGGTGTATCGACTATGGCGCCTAGCTTGCAGTCATCCGCGAACTTTGTCAGCCACAGCCCTCCCATGTTTGCTTTAACATCTGAGAAATAAATGCCGAACAAGAGGGGTCCCAGGACAGATCACTGTGGGACACCACTTGTGACTGGCTTTGAGTCTGACATTGCTCCAGTGATTTTATCTTTATGGGTTCTGTCCTTTAGCCAGTTTGCAACCCATCTAGTGACATAAGGGTTTACTTTTAAGCTGTTGAGCTTATCTATGATGCCTGAGTGGGGTATTGTGTCGAAGGCCTTAGCCAAGTCCAGGTATGCTGTATGGACTGCTTTGCCCTCATCAATGGCTCTAGTGACTGTTTCAAAAAAGTCAACCAGGTTTAAAAGGCAGGATCTGCCCTTTACAAAGCCGAACTGGGTGGGGTCAAGTGTCTGTAGGTCCCCGATGTCTCTGTTTATGAGTTCCATAATGATTCTTTCCATAGCTTTGCAGACCAGGCTAGTTAAGCTTATGGGGCGGTAGTTTCCAGGGTCTGTAGAGGCACCCCCCCTTGTGGAGTGGGACCACTGTTGCTGTACGCCAGTGTTCAGGTACATATCCCAAAGTAAGGCTAAGGTTAAATAGCATTTTTATGTGTGGGTTTAGCTCCTCTTAGAGTTCACGTAACATGCAACCCGGGATACCATCAGGTCCCATTGATGCTGTGTTTTTTGCTTTGTTTAGGAAGGTTCTCACTTGGACATCTGAGATGACAGGGAGATTGCATTCAGCTGGGATAAGTATTTCTTCTTTTGGGGGTGAAGGAGGGGGGAAATTTGCACTGAACCTGTCAGCCAGAATGTTGGCAATATCTGTGGGTTGTGTATTTTTTGTTGTTGTGAACCAACTCTGAGCATATCTGAGGGTTTCTGCCCAGGTTTCTAACATAGCTGAAGAAGGCTTTGTGGTTATCTTTAGTGTCCTTAGCGATTTTTCTCTCAAAGTTGGCCTTGGATGTTTTATGAGAGAATGTAGTTTTCTGATAATGTTGATCAGAGATGTCTTCCCTTCATGAGATTTTGCTCTGACGTGCAGTAGCTTCCTTCTTTTGTTATACAATTTGTTTATGGCTGAGGTCCACCAGACAGGACACTTACCTTTGGTGGAGAGGGACTTGGATTTGTTTGGGATTGCATGATCCATGCATTCTTGGAGATGTCCATAGAAAGCATTTGTGAAGGATTCGGCATTGTGGGATGTGGTATCCACTGGCACAGTGGGCTTAAAGGATACCATCTCAGTCTTAAGAAGAGTGAAGTCTGCTTTTGAGAAGTTTTTCACTGTGGTCTTTTGTGCTGGGGTGGAGGTGGGATATGTATATCCAGGGTGATTAGTTTGTGGTCAGATCTCACTAGTGAGGGGTATACTTCCGGTGTGGAGCATTTTGTCCCCATGTTTGTGATGATCAGGTCTAGTATATTATCTCCCCTTGTGGGAGAGGTGACTAGTTGTTCCAGTGCATTTGAATTTATGAATTCCAGGAACCTTTGGGCTAGGGTATTAGGGCTAGAATAATGTACCCAATCTATGTTTGGGTAGTTGAAGTCTCCCAGTATGATGGTATTTTGTGATACATTCATATCCTCCAATGTCTTCAGGAAGGCTGAGTGGGGTTCTTGAGATTGGGAGGGTGGTCTGTAACATGCTACCAGTTGTATAGCAGTTTTGCCTATGGTTACATCACTTGATTGTTCTGTTTGTTCTAGCTCAAACACTTACTGAGTAGGAATGCTTGTTTTTTTCAGAACTTTCAATAAATATACAATGCAGCACACCTTTGAATTTGACTCCCCTTAACTTGCGGTGCATTTCCATCTATACTGTTCACAGAATATTGTACAGATTTCGCTGTTTTTCCTCTATGAATTTAAAAGCCAGTGCCTCCAAAATGGTTCATAGCTTATTTGTGAAATTTTCATGGAATGCTGCTGACATAATCAGAGACTTTTAATTAAAAACTGACATTGAAATGCTGTTCTTTGCCTCATCATATACAGAAAATGAATAGATATCTTTATACAGAAACACATACTCCATTTGGTCTGCAATCATGCCAGCATTATATATTTATGTTTTGATATTTTTTTTTTATTTTATTTTGAAGAGAAATGACAATTTACTTATTTCAACTGATAGATTTGCAAAAGTTGCACTCTAGCAATTTATTATAGTTTAAGTCTACCTTAACTTCAAATTACAATATCTCTTTTGTGTCAAAATCTTAGGACATGACCATTTGATAGTTCCATCTTCATTTTGATTTGCATAGTATGACACCTTTAAGGAAAACTGGCAACATAATCTCAGGCATGGGCATACCTCTCAGAGCATGTAAAATGTGTTTATAGGTTCATAGGTTCATAGGTTGATACTAGGCTATCGGCCCTAAGACCTATGCAAGCCCAGCCATAACAATTCCCTGGATATTTTTTCCCACAATATTTACTTCCCTGGACCCCTGTCTAGCAGGGCGACTGACATGATCTTCGGAGTGAATTTCCTATCTCCCATCCAATCGTCAAGGTTCCTTTTGAAGAGGTCCCAGAAGGTGCTCTGCTTGACATGTATGGGCTGTCTATTCCAGAGTATGGGGAGTCTCTGGGTCAGGAACCTATTCCTCCAGCATGTTTTGTTCATTGTGATGACAAGGTTTAGATCCCTGGAGCGTGTGGCTCTGAGGGATTGGGATTTCTTTAAGTGGAGCATGTCCAGCAGCTCTGAGTTTGATGTGGCCTTGTATGTTAAGGTGAGATTGCCTCTGAGTAGACTATATGCCACAGAGTATAGCTGGAGTTTTTTTAGACAGTCAGCATAGGGCATCTGCTTTAGGCCTGTGATTCTTTTAGTGAGGTATTTCTGTGGCCTTTCCAGCTGTTGCAGATGTCTTGTGAGGTACATACCAAATGGAACATTGTACTCTATAATGGGTCTAATGAGGGATGAGTACAGTGGGACAATGACCTCCTTTTTTCTGGATGAAAAGCCCTTAGTGATGAGGTGTGCCACATAGAAGGATTTCCTGACTGCTGTGGCGATGTGGTTATCGAAGGTGAGACCACTGTCCACTTGTGTCCCTAAGTCTCTCATTACACTTTCGGTGTTTAGTGTACTGCCACCTATGTGGTAATTCATGGGTACATGGTTTTTCCAAAAGGGGATTGTGATGACCGTGCCCTGGCCCAGCAATCAAGGAGCCTGAATCCTCACCACTAACACCAGGGAGGTCATCTCCTAAAAGAGAGGAAAGGATAACTAATACACACAGTAAAGTACAATTTCACTTAAGTGCACACAGAGATCACAATCAGTCTGGGGCTGGTTGCACCCTTGCTCACCAGGTCCCCAATAAGACTCCACACTGACACAACTATAGGGTCCAGGTCTCAGCCTAACTGGGCAAGGCAAAACTTTCAGTACCCTCTCTCTCCAACCAGTGCTTTGTGTCCCTGCCAAGTAGCTGACACAACATACACACACTTTGAGATAAGTATTTATACAACTTCACAGACACTCCTGGGAAAGGCTGACACAGATTCTCCAACTGTGCCCCTTTACCCAGACCATGCGGTAGTAATTACTGCCACCACCCAGTTAATAATATCAGCTACTAAAAGGACCTTAAAAGGGTGTCCAATTATTACTGCACAATATTAATATCTAATGGTAGTATGACTAACAGTCAAGGCTTACTTTAGAGTGGCCTATTACAATAACCTCTATAAATATGCAATGTACTCTATAACTTATCTCTACACAAATCAGCAACAGGTAGAAGGTTTTAAAATATTTAATAATAAATAATTAAAACACAAGACAAAACTACTACATCACAGAGATATCTAAGAGTTCAGAGATCACACAGAAACTTAAAATAATACAGTAGGACAGGTCTGATTTCAAAGAAAAATACCTAATTAATCTTTACTAGCTTTACCTATTCCTGCAAGAAATCACAGTGATAAAACTTTCATGTGAGCAAAAGGCAGAGTGCTCGTAAGTTGGATATCCAAAGTCAAAATGCCTCCAGTCTCTTGTGAGAAATAGCATTTAAACATTACTAGCAAACATGTCTCTAAGGCCCTTCCCAAATTACATCATTTTTTACACTTAGGCTTTCCCAGTATTCATATTGCATCATCTTAACACCTGGTCTGAGTTCTCAGGCCACAAACTGCATTATTTAGCAATCTAAGACCTACTCAGAACTTACAACACTACAAGGCATTTCACATGTATATTCTAACAGAAACTAGAGCAATAAAGCACCTTCCACCTCTAAATTCTGGTCATAACTTTGGCCTTAAAACAATGGGCATGAAACTTTCATCCAGCCACACTGGAGCCGAACTGTAAAACATTAAAGAGATTCATAAGATCTTTTCAACTTAAAAAGAACATTTGAAATACTTGGCTTGGTTTTCCTTACAGCAGATGGCAATGTTGCAACAATCCTGAAGTTCACATTTTACAGTGTTTTCTTACATTTAAAAACACAAGCTTGTATTTTACATTTATTTATACAGTTGATAGAATTATGTATCAAATTCTATTTGACTACACTGGCAGCCTTCGCCCATCTCTCCCCAATCATCACATCTCTTCCCCCCAGGGAACTCAAGCAAGTTTTTTAAGTGCCCCTTGAGAAACATCGCTTGAGAGTGTCAGGTCTATCTGGGTATATCTCACCCCATTCCTTGTCTTGAGAGCCCATCTGCACTGGCATTGCTACTCCCACTGTGGTGCTGCACTGACATATCATATGCTTGCAACCCCAGACTACATCTTAGCAACTTGGCATTTTGCTGACTGGCTCTGTTTAACCATGTTAGTGGGTTGTGATCTGTCATCACTGTGAATTTTCCTCCATACAGATAAGGCTGAAGTTTTTGTAGTGCCCACACTATGGCTAGACATTCCTTTTCTACTGCTGCATAGCATTCCTTCCTGGTTTGGAGCCTACAACTGATATAAACCACTGGGTGCTCTTCTCCCTCTGAATAAATCTGGCTAAGTACAGCCCCCACCCCATAGGTTGAAGCATCTACCTGCACAACAAATTATTTGCTATAGTCTAGACTGGCTAACACAGGGGGTCCTCCCAAAGCTTCCTTAAGCTTCTGAAATACCTGCTCACATGCTGGGGTCCACACTACCTTATCTGGCCTGTTCTTCCTTGTCAGGTCTGTGAAAGGAGCAGCTATGGTACTATAATTAGGAACAAACTTTCTGTAGTACCCTGCTATCCCTAGGAATGCCCTCACCTGCTTTTTGGTAACAGGTGCAGGCCATGCCTGAATAGCTTCCACTTTGGCAGGTCCTGGCCTTATCTTACCACTCCCCACTCTATGTCCTAGGTAGGAGATCTCTGCCATACCCACCTGACATTTGCTCAGCTTAATAGTCAACTCTGCCCTCTGTAGTCTGCCCAACACCTCCCTGACATGCTGAAGGTGCTCTTGCCAGAAATGGCTGTAGACAGCAATATCATCATTGTAAGCAAGGGCAAACCCTCCTGCTCCTGCTAAGATATGATCTACCAGCCTCTGGAAAGATGCTGGGGCATTCTTCATCCCAAAGGGCATCTTTGTGAATTCATACAAGCCAAAAGGATTCACAAAGGCTGACTTCTCTCTAGCACTGGGAGTCAAGGGCACCTGCCAGTAACCCTTGGTAAGATCAATGGTTGTAAGATACTTAGTCCCACCCAGCTGCTCTTGGGCCTCATCTGTCCTAGGCATGGGGTAAGCATCTGCCTCTGTGTGACTATTTAATTTCCTGTAATCCACATAGAACCTGGTACTGCCATCCTTCTTTGGCACTAACACTACTGGTGAGGTCCAGGGACTGTTGGACTATTGAATCACCCCTAGTTCCAACATCTCCTGTACGTCCTCCCTCAGAGTCTGTTTGACTCTCTCAGGCACCCTATAAGGGGCCTGCCTGATAGGCCTTTGGGGTCCTGTATCCACCTGGTGCTGCACCAGGTGGGTGCTCCCTAGTTTCCCGGTGAACATGCCCCCAAACTCCTGCAACCCTGATCAGATTTCTTGAACCTGGGTAGAAGATAGCTGCTGGAACATTGCTACCCCTTCCAACGAGGTGTCAGCCCGAGCCTCACTGAGGAGATCAGTCACAAGATCTCTCTCAGTCTCCTCCTGCAATCCACTGCAAATGCTCAGCACAAGGGCAGCAATATCATGGTAAGGTTTCATCATGTTAACATGGTACAATTTGTGCCCCTGCCACCTGCCTAGCACTTCCACCATGTAGTTAACATCACTTACCTTTCTTACCACCTTGTAGGGTCCCTCCCAAGCTGCCTGCAACTTGTTGTGTCTGACAGGAATGAGAACCATCACTTGCTGCCCTACAGCATACTCTCTAGCTCGAGCAATCCTGTCATACCACACCTTTTTCTGTTGTTGGGCTTCTACCAGGTTCTCCTGGGCCAGACCCATGAGTTCCCTGAGCCTTGTCCTGAGGTTCAGAACATGTGCCACAACAAACTCCTTGTGAGACTCACACTCACCTTCCCACTCATCTCAAATTAAATCTAGAGGTCCCCTCACCCTATTCCCATTCAGCAACTCAAAGGGTGAGAAACCTGTGGATTCCTGGGGAACCTCTCTGTAAGCAAACAACAGATGGGGCAAATATTTGTCCCACTCCCACTTAAACTGATCTGCAAATGCCTGTAGCATGGACTTGATTGTAGAGTTTAACCTCACAACAAGACCATTAGTCTGGGGATGGTAGGGGGTGGTCTTCATGTGCTTCACCCCACAGGACTTCCAAAGACAAGCCAGCAGGTCTAACATAAAATTGGCACCTCTTTCAGACAGTATTTCCTTTGGGAAACCTACCCTGCTGAAAATCTCTAGCAAAGCATTTGCCACCTTCTTGGCCTCAATGGAGGACAAAGCCACTGCCTCAGGGGATTGTGTAACATAATCTACAATCACTAGGATATACTTTTTCCCTGTGGAACTTGGGGTACTCAGAGAACCCACAATATCCATAGCTACCCTCTGAAATTGCTCCTCAATCACAGGCAAAGGTATCAAAGGAGCTCTCACCTTGTCTCCTGCCTTGCCTACCTATTGGCACTGCTCCCAGGTCCTGCAGTACCCTGTTACATCTCTGGAAATTCCAGGCCAATAGAAGTTTTGCATAATACACCTCTTTGTATGTTTTATGCCCATATGACCTGCAAAGGGAATATCATAAGCTAAGGCTAGAAGTGCCAGACAGTAAGCTCTAGGCACTACAAACTGCTGTACTCTCTCAATTTCTAGCCCTCCCTCAGGGATCCATTCTTTGTATAGTAACCCTTTGTTCCAGTATACAGATTCCCCCTTCTCTTGAGAATCAGGCGCCTCCCTAGCTACCTGTCTCATGGCCTTGCAATGTAGGGTCTGAGAGCTGAGTCTGTCTCAAGTCTTTTCTTGTAACCCTTCCCAGCTCCCCTTCCACAGGAAGTCTGGCATTCTCTGACAGTGGTGCCTCACTGTCAGCCTGGGTACTACTACTCACCTCTACCTTTGCAGTTACCCTGTCCAAGGGAACATCAGTACCCACAAGCAGCTGTGGCTCACATTCAGTCTAACGGCTACAGAGTAGCTCACTCCCTGAAGTAACCACCTCAGCAGTCCTGGCTGCAAGTATGCAGTCTGTCTGGGTCTCCCTCAGGCTTCCAGACCCACATGCTTGTCTTCTAGCCTCACTGCATGTAACTGCATAAGTACATAGTACTGCCTCATCCAAATCCTTCACTCTCAGGACATCTGCAGAATGGTAGTTCCATACCGCTGTTGTCTCAAGACAACCCACTACTGGCATTTTGTCTTTCCCACTTACTGGCTTCCTCACCTTTGTTTCCCCACTTTGCCTCCATGGACATCTGTATGCCACATGGCTCCACTGGTTGCATTCAAAACATTTAACCCTAGCTCCTGGATGTGTACCTGGACTAGTGGCTTCCCCTACTACTGGGGCAGTCTGTGCTGCCCACCATGGGTTCCTTTAGTCCCATGAGCAGTACTGGGGGGGGCCCCTTTCCTGTGCAGGGCTGCCCTGCTTGCTAGGTATAGGTCTCCCGTCTTCCCCAACTCCTCTGAAGTAGCACACTATCAGCTAACCAGATCCTCATGTCCTCAGGCAAAGTGCTAAGGGCTTGTTCCCTTACCAAAAGGTCTGCCAGCCCCTCAAAAGTGGTGACCTGACATCCACTCACCCAGCTATGAAAATAAGTGTTCAGTTCAGCAGCATATTCACACACATTTTCATTTGCATTGCGTCTATGCTCACAAAACTTTTTCCTATACATTTCAGGTATTAGCTTAAAACATTCTAATAAATGTCTTTTTACAGCAGTATAATCAAAATAATAAGCGTCATTAATTTTTGCTAAAGAAGTTACAGCTTTACCATGGAGTAAGGGGGTCAGGAACCATACCCAGAGCCCTTGGTCTACGTCATACTGTTTACATGCCTGCTCAAACATGAATGAAGCTATCAAAATTATCCCCCTCTTTAAACTGTGGAAGAAATTTACTGACATTTGTGCTTCTGGGGTCCGGTTACTCCCTTCCCCATTACCTCCATGACTCTGGCGAAGAGTCAGCATTTCCCTCTCATAACTCTTCTGCCATTCATTTTCCTCAGCTTGTAGACTCCTCATTTTCTCAGCTGCTTCTAGTTCCATATGTCTGGCCTCCAACTCAAGTCTCTTTAGCCCCAGCTAGATTTTTAAGTCCACTGCAGAAAGGTTGAGCTGTCCATTCTCCGAGGATATTGTCTTGCCACTGTCAGTCTGATTGTCCTCCAGACTGCTGTTTTCTGATGCAGCTGTAACCAAGGCTGCAATCAGGTCTGCTTTAGTCAGGTTTCCATACACCAGTCCCCCAGCCTGACGCATCTCCTCCAGCTGGCTCCTTATCAGCTGTCCATACTCTTCTGCTGACATGCTCCCTGCTCACCCTGACTAAAACTAAGCTAACAAAAGAAATAAAACAATTGTGATCTGAACTCTGAGTATGTACTGCGTGGCTGTTTTAGAGTACAAAACACTTTTAGAGATCACTGTACATAAGCTACAGGAATTTGCTCTACTCCACACCACTACAAGCCAATTAGTATGTGAAGTAGATCCCACCACTGCCAAACACTTGTGATGACCGTGCCCTGGCCCAGCAATCAAGGAGCCTCAATCCTCACCACTAACACCATGGAGGTCATCTCCTAGAATAGAGGAAAGGATAACTAATACACACAGTAAAGTACAATTTCCCTTAAGTGCACATAGGGATCACAGTCAGTCTGGGGCTGGTTGCTCCCTTGCTCACCAGGTCCCCAGTAATACTCCCCACTGGCACAGCTATAGGGTGCAGGTCTCAGCCTAACTGGGCAATCTAAAACCTCCAGTACCCTCTCTCTCCAACCAGTGCTTTGTGTCCCTGCCAAGTAGCTCACACAACACACACACACTTTGAGATAAGTATTTATACAACTTCACAGACACTCCTGGGAAAGGCTGACACTGATTCTCCAACTGTGCCCCTTTACCCAGACTATGCAGTAGTAATTACTGCTACCACCCAGTTAATAATATCAGCTACTAAAAGGCCCTTAAAATGGTGTCCAATTATTACTGTGCAATATCAATATCCAATGGTAGTATGACTAACAGTCAAGGCTTACTTTATAGTGGCCTATTACAATAACCTCTATAAATATGCAATGTACTCTAGAGCTTATCTCTACACAAATCAGCCACAGGTAGAAGGTTTTAAAAATATTTAATAATAAATAATTAAAACACAAGACAAAACTACTACACCACAGAGTAATCTTAGAGTTCAGAGATCTCACAGAAACTTAAAATAATACAGTAGGACAGGTCTGATTTAAAAGAAAAATACCTAATTAATCTTTACTAGCTTTAACTATTCCTACAAGAAATCACAGTGCTAAAACTTACATGTGAGCAATAGACAGAGTGCTGGTAAGTTGGATATCCAAAGTCAAAATGCCTCCAGTCTCCTGTGAGAAATAGTATTTAAGCATTACTAACAAACATGTCTCTAAGGCCCTTCTCAAATTACATCATTTTTGACACTTAGGTTTTCCCAGTATTCATGTTGCATCATCTTAACACCTGGTCTGAGTTCACAGGCCACAAACTGCGTTATTTAGCAATCTAACACCTGCTCACAACTTACAACAATACAAGGCATTTCACATGTATATTTTAACAGAAATAATGTAACAGGTAAGCAATGGATGAACCAGGCTGAAGCCAAGCAGAGAAATGCAGCTGCTATAGCGACGAGACACAATCACCAATTCTTCCAGTAAACAAAATACTCCATAAGGAAAATGCAGGCATCAAGGCAGGAAAAACACAGTCACAAAGTCCTGCAGTGGTAAAAAAACAATCCAGGATATTTATTGTAACAAAAGGTAAGCGCTTTCGCAGTTAAGCTTTATCAGACCAAATACAAAAAGCTAAAACGTACACCATTTAAACAAATACTGATAAAACAGTCTTCCAGTGAAAACGCACTTTCGTGAAACTCAGTACACCAAACACAAACATAAAAGACACACACACATAAAAAAAAACCACAAAGCATTTATGCAGGGGGGCAAGCTCCCCTCCACCCCCACTACTTATATATACTAACTCCAAGATTGCCCTACAGTGGAGAAAAGGGAATATTCCCTTATCCTCACTGTACCACAATCTATGACAACTACTTGATGTACTGAGTTTCATGAAAGTGCGTTTTTGTTGAAACAATTTTTTGCGGAACTCAACACACTTATTTAAGTTTCATAGAAGTGTACTTTCAGCGGTGGGACGAAGTAGACCCATATATATATATATCTATATATATCTATATATATATATATATATATATATATATATATATATATATCTATATATATATATGTGTGTGTGTATATATATATATATATATCTATATATATATATATATATATATATATACACACACACACACACACACACACACACACACACACACTTACACACTTATATATGTATAGATATATATTAATACATAAACATACAAGTGTGTGTGTGTGTGTGTGTGTGTGTGTGTGTGTGTGTGTGTGTGTGTGCATCTGTCTGTGTGTTTATTTATTTATTTAACATTTGTTTACTGTGGAAGTCCAACTGGGCAAGTTTGCCCATTTTCAAAGGAGGCCCAGGTTGAAAAGCTCCACATAATAACAACATCCTAGTAAAGGGCCTCACTGATAGAGATGCCTGGTGTCAAAGCCATGGCCCCAAGCTAAATGCCAAAAAGAGCATTGTCATCCCCTTTGATAAAAACTCTGCACCCATGAACTACCACATAGGCGGTAGTCTACTTAACACTGAAAGTGTGATAAGAGACCTTGGGACACAGGTGGACAGTAGTCTCTCCTTTGATAATCACATTGCAGCAGTGATCAGGAAATCCTTCTACATGGCACACCTCATCACAAAAGTTTTCTCATCCAGAAAAAAAGAGGTCATTGTTCCCCTCTACTTATCACTCATTAGACCCATTATAGAGTACAACGCCCCTTTTGAAATGTACCTCACAAGACATCTACAACAACTGGAAAGGCAGCAGAAATACCTCACAAAGAGGATTACTGGCCTCAAACAGATGCCCTATGCACATACCTCCCAACCATACCAAATAACTCATTTTTTACCGAGTTTTGGGTCCAAATACTGGGGTGCCACGATTCCCGAGTGGCACCCCTCCATTTCTGACTTTTCCCAGCTTTAGTTCTTGTTTTATTTTTAAATTTTTCTCCGTTTTTTTTATTTTGCACTGACGTCATCATGTGCACGATGACGTCATCACCATCAGGGCTATTAGCCTGTCAGAATTGAGCTCAAGTGCTCCAAGGACACATTTCCGGCTTTCCCCATGATCTGCGAGTGTGAGCAGTTAGCAGGTTATTCAATCAAGCACTTTAGCGCTTTAGAAACAAGTTTCAAACATTAAGCTTGCTCTATCTGCCAGTTCGCTTTCAGCAGTTATTCTTATTCAGAAACAGCTCCTCGCTCTGAGTAGTTATTATCTGCCGGTTTGGGTTATTCTTATTAGCTTTGGAAGGAATGGCATGTTTTCAAATGGATTCTGGCACTTTATTCAAACGGCTTTCTTTGGCTTCAACAGCTGCAGGCAGCATTCAGGCAATTGGGAACAAGTCAGGTAGGAAACCACCCCTTAAAAAAGCCTAGAAAAGCATGTTGTGTTTACGAATATGTTGTGTTTACGAATATAAATATAAGAGCTAAAATTTATCTGCAGGTTACTGAAGGAAGAGGTCTACAACTCTACACTCATATACAATTAGTAAAATAATTTTGAGGCAAAACTACGCATCCATCTTTGTTATTGAGTACCCGTGTTCTTTACTATGCAACTGCATAACCAGACTAAAACAACACTCATTTTTCTACATCTGAGTCACTGTTTATATTCTTACTTTGTTTTAGATGATTCTTAAGGTTTACGCTAACTGTTATCTTGCTCGTGATGAGGCAGTCTAGAAAACTGAGAGGACTACTATAAATTGTCTTTGCTGTATATGTGCATGTGAAGAAGCATGATGGTGGGAAATGGCCTTAAGAAAAGCATCACCAGTTCATAGTTCTGTGAAACAGCGCCAGCTTATATTGACTACAAAAAAAGCACTGCATAACATGCATTCAAAACCCAGCAGGATACATTTTGAAAGTATTTACCATGAGGAATTTTTAATTAATAACTTTTTTAAGAAAAGTAATAACCTACAGTTTTAGCATTGCCTTGTAGAGCACGATGTTTACTTACTTAGCAGGTGCCATTGCAGAAGGGGAAAATGCAGCATGACACAAATAAAATGTTTGTGTGTAGTTCTCCTACTCACTGAAACACTACGCTATCCTGCTGTAACTTTGTGAGTAAAAAAAAACAAAGCAACAATAACGCTTTCCTGGACATTTCTCCATTTCTTTACTTTTGTCAAGTAGGGAATAAAGGATTATACTTTGTAAGCAGCTGTTTGATTTTTTTCTTAAAGTGGCATTGTCAACATTTTTCCTCACATTACTGAACTTTTACTGTTGCTTTTGACAGGATCCATTCTATATATGTATATATATATATATATATATATATATATATATATATATATATACATTAATTTTTTTAATTTCCTGCTCAGTTACCTTGATAATAAATTGAGTGTATCACAATGCACGGGCCATGGAGCAAACAGTTTTTCTTTGGATGTGGTGTGTGGGTTTCAATGTTGTTTCAATGAATGTAAGTTTCAATGGCAGAGACGTTTTAATGCCAAGTCTATTTCCATTGTGAGACAGTATTGCTTTGTTTAGCAGCTTTGTTTAGTATATGTCTTAGTGTTTGTGCATTGTGCTATAAAACATAAAAATAAAATCCAAATAATCATTGTAGAAGAAAAGCAGTATGCACACACTAGTGTTTATGGTAAATGGGTGAAAAAGACAGGTAATGGGACACTGGAATGGCTGCAGGGGGACTCTGGTGCCATAATTTGGTTGTCTGTTCTTCAGTTTGTGTTTGAAAGTCAGTATCCCACAATTCCATTAGAGTGGGCAGGGTTATGTAATTATGCATGCAAATTTGATGTTAATCAGCGTACAGATTTGTACCTATTTTTCATGGGCCTTGTCCAGATTTTTGATATTTCCAGGTTGAGAGGTATGCCTACGCAGACCGTCTCAAATAACTCTAGGTTTACTCCATCACATATCGCCTACTCAGAGGCGATCTCTGCCTAATATACAAAGCTATGTCAAACCCAGAGCTGTTGGACATACTCCACTTAAAGAAATCCCAATCCCTCTGAGCTACATGCTCTAGGGACCTAAACCTTGTCACCACAATAAACAGAACATGCTGTAGGGATACATTCTTGCCCCAGAGACTTCCCATACTCTGGAACAGAGTACCTATCTATGTCAAGCAGAGCTCCTCATTAGCACTCTTCAAGAAAAATCTTGATGATCGGATGGGTAATAGGAAATTCAGCCCGGGGATCACTTCTGTGGCTCTGCTTGACAGGGGCACAAGAAAATAATTTTCTTGGGTGGCGAAAGCCAGGGTACCTTTTTGGCTAGGCTTGTATAGGCACTAGGGCCAATAGCCTAGTACCTACCTATGAACCTATGAACATAACAGTCAGTATTTTAAGCAATAGTCAAAGGATCAGAGAAATGATAGTAATAAGTCAGATTGTAACACATATTATCACAGTTTCAGTTAGTAATAAAGCTAACAGAATCACTTAGTAGCTCATATTTTGGCAGTTACACTCAAGAAATAATTCAATGGAGTAGTGTCACAGAGATAGAATAGCTTAATATACAAAGGAGTAGTGTCTCAGATATGTCTGCTTGGTACTGTAAATTGTTGTGCTTAATGTTGTTGTACTTATAATCACATAGGATCAGTAAGCAAATAGAGATATATTGAAAGTGGAGAGTAGGGGGGGGAGAGGGAGAGGATGGGAGTAAGTAAGGTATTCAGTAAGCATAGATAATAGGAAGAGAGAGGCTGAGGAGGGGAAAATAAGTTCAGCCTGGTGAGAAGCAGGAGCATAACCAGTTGTCATTTAGGTGGACATATACATATGGGTCTACTTTGGTAGACTGAATTTACAGTTACCAAAACTGCAGATTACAAAAACAACAACAACAAAATTGTAATAAACTGAACCGTTACATTACCAAAGTTTTTTTATGGGTAATGAAGACACTTGGCCAACATTTAATAAAACAACACAGCAAACTATGCCAAACCCATACCCTGTCTTAACTAAATATAACAACTCCAGGATTGCACTATTGTGGGGTAAATGGCAAATTTCCCCATTTTGGCCAAGTATCTCCATTCCCTGTAAAAAAAAAAAAAAAAAAATTAATGATGTTTAGGTTTGGTTTACTGAAGGTTCAGTATTGTCATGTACAGAATCTGCAATTCTGGTAAAATTTAGTCTACTGAAGAAGACCCATATAGACATTGACACACACACACACACACACACACACACACACACACACACACACACACACACACACACACACACACACACACACACACACACACACACACACACACACACACACACACACACACACACACACACACACACACACACACACACACATATATATATATATATATATATATATATATATATATATATATACAGTATATGTGCACATATGGAGAAATATAGAGGATATTTTACTTCTGATGTATTGGCAACTCAATAAAGAACATAAATTCACTGTAGTGCCTAAAATGAAAAGAGAGTATACTGCAAAATATTAGGCAATGGGCAGTAAAGGCACAAGAACTAAAGTCAATGAACCAGTTTTGAAAGACTTTCCCTTTTCCCTATCTAAGATTTCATTGTGAAGCTTTCATTAAATAACAACAATGTATTCAGCTATGAGTTAAGACTGCAATTCTATAGTCAAAACTTTTAGTGCAGCACATCTTTGAATTTGACTCCACAACTTTAGCAACATGAAAGTGTAGTAGAGTAACCATGCCTTGATGCTACTAGAGAAAATATATGTTTCTGTTGAAATGTGGAGGAATTTTATGTCTGAAATATTGAAAACTCAATATAGAAGTACTTAAGGAAATTAATGTACTTAGCATTCTGAGCTGAAGTTCACCAGAGTAGCCACAATGAAAACTGAATATAATCCAACATGTGAGGCTGTGACAACATGAACACATGAACTAAAGGCACTTGGTCCTGTCTTTGAAAGGCTATATCCCCACCATCCTTTGAGAATTCATTAAATAATTTTCAGGGAATTACAAGAAATTCTGATATGAAACAACTCACATAAGAATAACTTCAGAACTTTTAGTTCATCACACCCGTGCATTTTACTCCCTACCTTTAATTACTTGAAACATGGAACTATACACACAGCATGTTACAGCTGAAATACAATATATATATATATATATATATATATATATATATATACACACACACACACACACACACACACACACACACACACACACACACACACACACATATATATATGTGTGTGTGTGTGTGTGTGTGTGTGTGTGTGTGTGTGTATATATATATATATATATATATATATATATTATCTGGTAAAATACATAGGAGATTTACTATGGACACTACTTAGTACACATATATCCTTGATATTAGTTTTACTGGGAGTCATATTAGTTTTCTTGGAATACACAGGTTGGCATAGTGGTTAAGGTTTTTGCATCCCATGCACAAGGCACAACGTTCAATCCTGACCTCTGGCCAATTATTGTATGGAGTATGGATGTTCTCACTGTATCTTTGTGCTGTTCCCACATCCCAAAAACATGCTGAGTGCTTCTGCTTCAAACTCACCCAAGAATGGAGTTGTGGGCAGCAATGCAGACTCTAGATGATGCTCTATCTGGGAAGAGTTGTGTAGACCAACCACTTCAGGTATTGAGCCTGATGCACAGTATTCTCCTAGCTAGGAGAACACATATCCTAGACTGATTGCCATGTCAGGGTGAATCGCTCAACAGTGTGGAAAACTGGATCTCAGTGATTTGGCCGTGTTAACTAATGCCACCAAAAATGAGCATGGGTATGCCCTGCTAACAGTGGAAGAATTCCATGATGGTGGTCAACACATGCTTCAGCAACTGATACAGTCGCAAGATTACATTCAACAATGTCCAGCATGCAACTCAGGTAGACTTCTTCCTAGCAAGATAAGGACATTGGGGTATGATTAGTAATTGCAAGATCATCCCCAGATAAACAGGTAGCCTGCAGCATAAACCACTGGTTGCCACAATTAGCTGCAAGCAGTGGTCAGAAAAGGCTTTAAGATCAACAGAGACAAGGCAGAAGATCTCCATGTTATCTGGGGAGAAAGATTAAGAGTTGAAGGAAATACTTAGGGCTCCAGTACCCCACAAGGAAGAGGAAACTGGTGTATTTGAAATAGAATGTCAGTGCCTAACAACAGCATGCATGAGAACTATGGAACAATTATGCAGCTGAGCCAGGCATGGAAATAAGGTACCTAAGGAAAGCTGGTGGAATGCAGAAGTTCAGGAAGTCATCAAATGAAATTAGTGCAGAAAAAAGTGGGAGAAAGAATATATGACCCAGACTAAGATGGAGTACTGGCCAGCTAACAAAGAGGCTAAGAGGGCAATTGCAATGTCAAAGAAAAATATATAAAAAACACTCTACCATCCTCTTGAAAGTGACTCATCAGATGGCACCAAGTTGCAAGACAAAGGTGAAAAGATAAAGAAAATAGTCATCAAACACCCTGCTCACCAGAAAACAGGATTACAATGGCAGAAGGAAGGAGCACTTCTAGTTACTATTGAATGGAGAAGGCCCCAGCGAAGCTGTACTGCTCCATACACACCCTATGATGAATGAAGAATAGGAACCCAAAGTAGAAAAAGTAAGAACAGCAATAAGAAAATCAGGGGAAAGCAGTAGGCTCAGGTGAGGGCACAGCAAATATGATCAAAATGCTGGCTGACTTAGGGGAGAAATAGCTCCTCAGGATACCTATAGCAGTATAGACAGAAGGGAATATGCCAAATGACTGGAGAATAAGCAAGCTGGTGACAGTGTACAAGAACAACTGTAGGCAGCATCAAGATATCAAACTCCTCTGCATGAAAGTTCTGGAGGGGATGAGTGATAAATGACTACACAAAGTGTTATTAAGAAAGATGGGATATAAGAAGTTCAGATTCAGATCAGGATGCAGCATAACCAACCAGATGTCTGTAAAAGACAGATAGTTGAGAAGAAGCTACAGATGAGGGAAGAGTCCAAATGGGCATTCCCAGAGCTTGTGAAAGAATAAGACAAGGTTTCAAGAAAGCTGACTAGGGCAGTCCTGAGATAGTTGAAAGTCACAGAAACATAAGTAGAATTAGTGCAGGCTATGTATAAAGACCCAATGACACAGATGAAAACAGTGTTAAGTCTCACAGAGGAGTTCTGAGAGGGAGTGGATGTATATCAGGGTTAATCTCTGAGACCATTGCTGTTCACACTGGTGATGGACTACTTTAGCAAACATGTCAGAGCAGACAGCTCAACAAAGTTGCTATATGCAAAAGATGCAGTATTACAGGCAAAGAACAAGAACTTCAGTAAAGGATAGGGAATGTAATGCAAAACTGCAGACACATGGAATGAAACTGAGTACAAATAAGCCAGCTGTAATGGTAGTTCAATGGGGATATTCAAAGAAGGTGTGAAACGAGATAGAAGGGAATAGAGTGAGGCAGGTTAACAGCTTTAAGTATTTTGAAGGGGTGGTTGGAGAAGGGGGGTATGAATGATGAGGTCAAAGCTAGAACCAGAGGAGCTGCAGCAAACTGGCACAGAGTGTCAAAAGTAGTGTGTGACAGAAGAATGCCAAGGCAGTAAGGCATGACTGTCGAATATGGTAAAAGAGTAGCACTGAAATGAGAGAAGGATAGTGACATTTGACTAGACACCCTGACCCCATGTAGAGAAATGGGGAAAGGGGGGGTGATGATGATGATGAGCTTTACTCAGCCTTTTGTGTTGAGGTCAAATTACCCCAGGTGGAAACCAAGCATTGTGTCAGAATGTGAGGAATGCAAGGCCTGTAAATGCAGTTCACAATAAAAAAGGGGGCTTGGAATCAGATGCTAAGTTATAATAAGCACACATGCAGTCCCAGTGGTCAGTGGAAGGTGACCTTTCTGAGTGTGCATACTATCTTTGACTTTGAAAGTATCACAAAAATATAATGCCCATGTTGACAAATATTGTACCTCCAGCAAACCATATTAGTAATCATTCAGAAGTGATCCTGTAAATGCAGTTTGTTCTCATATATCACATGCCCTCAAAAGTACTATCTATACTCTGTATATTGTTTATGTCTAATTAAGAAGAAAATGAGAAATGTAATAACCACAGTAACATATTTTAACTTACTGATATTAGACACATAAACAACACCCGTAATAAGCCATATAGTTTTTATTCAATGGTGACCATGCAATGAACTTGTGCTTTCACATGCAGGATGCATCTTCATGTCCTGTCCAAAAAAGACATCCACCTTCTGTGTACACGTCTGATGTATGTATCTAATGAAAGTGAAAGAAATAATGACCACAATAATTTATTTCAATTTCTTATCCTTTGACACACATACACACCATCTCCCTCTGACTATACATATCAGTGATTGTTTTGCATGAATCATATACTTGTCCCATGTTTTCATCAGCAAACTATACCCACCAAACAGACAGCCACTGCTGGTGGTCATTTCTCTTGATAGTTAAATTACAAAAACAATAAATGGCCAAAAACAGGGAATTGAGAGATTTGATTTATCATTAGCATAACACACCCCTAACAATATTTGCATTGTCTTTAGATCATTTGCCCCTTTACTACATCTGAGCACTGGTGATAGAATGTCTTATTCAGTTCTGACTCTCACTGTCACACAAATAGTACATCACAGCACTGGTATCATAATGTCATATTCATATGTGATGCCACCAACAATCAATGCAGAATGGAAAAAGAGTATGTCACACAGAACTAGGATTTGATGTGGTATTACAACACCAGTACTGTGGATATTGTGGTGTGGTATGGTGTTGTGTGGTTTATTAATGTAGCATACAATTAGTACAAATGTCCTTGATTTTATAGAATTTCCCTGATGCTGTCTCCTATTTTTTGCCCTGGCTCCTGTAAACAACTTTCTTTAAATAACAAGTATGTAGCTGTCAGTGCCTTTGGACAGTTAAATTAATGGGGTGGGGCTGCAGTAAACTGCATATTGATAAATTGAACCAGGGGAACAATGCATGTAAACTAATGTTTGAGAGGAGGAGTAAGGTTTACCTGAAATCAAGAATTGGAGCAATTTATGTAATGTTGGAGTAAATAACAATTGTTAGAAGGAAAACAAATGTAATGTATAATGAATGTAAATGGAAAATATGAATATGGTTTGTTCTCTTTTCTGCTAAGATATGTGTACCTATGCCTTTAGTGATAATTTAATAAAGGCATTTAAAAAAGAAATGCTAATTCTTGTCTACCTTTCCTTCTTGCAGGCAGGAGATGTGCTACAAGGGTGGGTATTGACAAGCACTAACTCTGCTTTGTATAGTGTATAAATCTAGCAATGTGTCTGCAGTGCCAAGCAATGTCATTTTTTCCTCATCAGAGTAATAAGACATCAGTAGTGAACCCACGTCCTCTTACTCAGCAGTCTAAGCACTAATGACAGTGATGAGTCAGCGGTCCCTAGTCACGTATTGTTATGACTAGAGACTACCGAGGACTGTCCAGTTTAAGTGCTTGCTTTATTTATAGTCAATATTATTTTGTATGTGATAAAACCAAAGAAGGACATCTCAGTGCTGTGGAGTATTCTGAGACAGTTTCATTTTTTTTTTCGGGATATCACATTAATGAAATTAAAACAAAGTCTATAGCTGTAAACTATGTATCAGCACATGAACTGGTTCAGTAATATCCATATTTATGGGGACATGATAAAATAAAGTATTTAGGAGCGTTGTTTAAAAAGGATTCTGTTATGGCAGCTAAGGATATGTGAGAAGAGACTAAACAAAATATAATCCAAAAACTTATAAAATGGAGGCTCTTGTCTATGGAGATGGATAGCAAGATGCAAGCAGTAAACATGCTTTTAGTCCCTTTATTGTATACACAGGTCAGACATATTTTTTATCAAACATAGGAGAAGTTGTAGATAGTAACTAATAAAGAGTTGAAGGATTTTATCTGAGATGGGAAGACGGCAAGAGTATAATGGGATAAGCTGACTCTTCCAATAGAACAATGTGGTTTAGGATTACCTGCTTTGAAGGGATATTTTAGAGTTACACAGTTGAGACTCTTCCATGCAACCCAGGCAGAAAGCTACAATTCTAAGTAAGAAGGTATGATAATGATGAAGCAGGGTGGAAATTCAGCAAACAAGGAGAGGGGAGTTTGGGTACAGACCCATAATGAGAATAACAACAGTCATAAAGAAGCAGAACGCATTCTTAGATCTAAGCCAACAAAGGAATGGAGAAAGGCGATTCTGCTAATAGGGACGACTGCAATTAGGGATATAGACAATAGGCAAGAGGGGGCTGGAATTTACTGGAGGAGACTGGAAAAGGAACCAAGGCATTGGGAACAAATTATCAGATATAATAAAACAGGAAGAGAACAAGAAGACATTTGGACTGCAGGCTAGAGACTACCTTCCCTATCAGAGAAAGATAAAATGATAGAGGAATCCTAAGTGAAAGACCTGCCCAGGTAGAGTGTTCAGTTGAATCTAGAGCAGAAGCTGGTGTTAAAAAAGGGATAAATTCTAGGGCCTATAAAATATTACATGATGACTATAGGAATCAATCAGGGGAGGTTAGAAAAGATTGGGAAGAGAGGATGGATAAGCAATTCACAAAATAATGGGAGGATATATGTATGGCTCCAGAATATGCAATAAAATCTAGAAGATTTAGGAATATGAAAGTGTTTTGCATTGTTATTTGTACACCCCAAGCAGACTCCAAAGAATTTTTCCTCAAGTAGATGACAAGTGCTGAAGGTGTAATGGTAAAGAAAGAGGTAACTGGGAATATATGTTTTAAGGAGTGTAATAAGTTGGCAGATTTTAAGAATTCCCTTTGGAATTCTCTGTCAGAAATACTGGGTGAGCAAAGGGATATAACTAAGGAAATTATTTATTTTTTTTAACTGGGATACAGGATTTGAATTGCTTAAACCCTGTATGGGCTTTTTAATTTATTTATTGTTTATTTTATTTTATTTTACATTTGTTTGCCAGGAATGTCCAACTGGACAAAAAGTCTGTTTTCAGTGGAGGCCCAGGGAAAAAAACTCCACATTAACAGGAGCTAGTTTACACATATATACAGATTCAAACATATGAGAGTTTACATATATATAAATCAAGGTCACTAGAAAGTATGTACATATCTCAAAAGTCAAACATGGAATGTTAACATGTGCATATCAAAAACTTTAACCATTTACATAGTTGAATAGCATTGAAGATTTACTGTACTAAAAGTTTAGTCTTTTCCAGCAGAGGCCTTGAAAAGGGGGGTCTATAGTAAAAGCACAAACATTTACTTACCCGAATACCTAAATGACGACACATATTCCGCAAACCGCAAATACACCGAATGCCCAAAACTGCGAAATTCAAAAACTTGAACCATCATAGTTGTCCCACCCTACTGCCTACTACATACTACCTACACAAACAAACTAAATAAACCACATGCATACACTAACCAAAACCCTACTTCTAACCCTAAACTAAACCCTACTTCTAACCCTACACTAAATCTTGCATATATCACCATGTATGCACTTAACTTAACCCACACCCTAACCCTAAGGTCTGTAACTATCGCACACTTACCTTAAAAAGCTATACCCAAACAAACTAAATAATCCACACACATACACTTAACAAAACCCTACTTCTAACCCTAAACTAAATCTAACATACATTACCATCTATACACTTACCTTAACCCGCACCCTAACCCTAAGGTCTGTAATTATCGTACACTTACCTTACAGAGCTATACCGCAGAAGGGCCAACCATGACGATTCGACGTTTCGGATTTCGCTCTTCAGGACGATTGATGCTTTTGAGGTTCGATGAAGACTTGTCGGCGTTTAGGTATTCGGGTAAGTAAACGTTTGTTCTTTTAATATAGACCTGAAAAGGGTACATTATTATCAGCTGAGTATTGTAAGGTGTTGAGAGAAATAGCTATATTAGCAAGCCTGGTATATAGAGGGAGATAGGTAAGGTAAGATGATGGAGCAGGGGTGTAAGGGGGAACATCAGAAGAACCTATCCTGGAGTCTTGCAGGAGCATAACCATTCATTTGATTGGTAAGATCTGAGTATTTTTTAAGTGTGAGAAGTTAGTAGTAGATATTGTATTTGTTGGAGTTCCAAATCTTGGCTATACAGTTTGAGTAAAAGGAATCTCCTGTGGCATTGTTAGTCGTTACGTTTTGTAAAGATTTGTTACTAGAGCAGAGAATACGATTACTAGAGTAGGGGGTTGGAAGGCCATTTAAGTTTAATTCCGGTGGCTGCCAAAAATAAGCAATTAATAGAGAATTGAAAAAAAAAAATCTAAACCAACCATATTTGAAGCAATGCATATTGTAGCAAAAATAAAATAACTGGAAGAGGAATGTTTAGAAAAGAGCAGGAGCAAATTATATAAAAATGGAAATTATGGGAACAATAAATGTAGAAAATTATCTTTGAGGAGTAATGAGGTTTAAGGAAATGCAGGAACTGACCAACTTATGTAATGTTGGAGTGATTGTATTGCATCAAAGAATATATGTGATGTATAATGTTTGCAACTGTGAAGATGTTAATATTCTTTGTTTTCTTTTATATAATGTAAGTCTGCCTATGTCACAAGTGATAATTCACTAAAGATGTTAAAAACATAAAAGAATTCTGAGCATAGCCAAAAATTATGGGGCCAACATATTGTACAATGTTTAAAATTACTCTGACTCACTTTAAAAGGTTAATAGAACAATGGGTAGGCATCTGCATGCATTTTCTGAATAGTAAGAAGCAGGAAACTAATTTCTGGCATTATTGTCTTGCCTGCAGTCCTCTGTGATTTACCAGGAAATCAGTGATAACAAAAAAATGTGAGGAAAGAGTCAAGAGACATTTTACAAAATCAGGTACAGACGAGATGATTCCTGCATACCTCGTAGCATTAATCAATAATCCTGAACATAGAAAATATAATGGGGGATAAAATGAGAGACTTTTATTTAAATACTACTCTAGTTCACTTAAAAATTAATATGATGACAGGTTTTACATTAACATGTAGTTGCTAAACAAGAAGTAGGAAATTCTAATGTCTAGTATTATTATCTGAAATCCACACTACAAAACAAGAGAAAAAAAATTGGGATGTTCTGCAACATCAGAGACAGTTGAGAGATCTGCCTTCTGCATAACTGATGCACGAGGGTGCAAGCACACACATGTAGACATACACACATGCACACGAATAAGGATTCTCACTTTATTTATTTATTTTTTTTAATAATAGAGCTAAGCTGTAAGCCAAGGATGCAGTCCATGATTTCATTTAAAGTGAGAGGGAGCTCAGCCTCCTCACTTACCTTATAGTTCTGGGACCCTTAAAAATAAGGCAAAATCAGAGGTAAAAATCAAAGCATTATGAATCACAGTGCAGTGGAATGATTCCCTCCCAAAAGATCTATGTCCAGTTAATAAATCTTATCTTTTCATATAGTTATATAGCATTATCCAGCTTACAGTGTTTCTATTTTATTTTTAATTTGAGTACCTGTCAATTCTGTTTGTATGCACTGCGTCCATTGCATTATTCCCTCCCTACTGTATCTGCTAGCAGTACATCAAACTCACATTTGTTTGAGATGACAGCCAAATGGTTTTAAGTCCACAGAGTGACAGCTGATAGCACTGGATAAATCATTCATCTAATAGAATGACTTTTTGTCTTGAACCTGTTGTACTTTTAAGTTGGACAGCTGAGCTATCATTATGACTCTCATGGATGTTAGGAAAGTGAAGATAGCCTGAGATTTAAATCATATGATACAAGAAGGAATATCTTTCACTGCAGGTGGTATTAATTAAAATCCACTACCCTAAGAATCTAAAATAACATTTTATGACTGACAGAGGTATGAAAACACTACTACAGGTGATTCTAACTCCCTTGCATGAAATTTTTATTCTTTGAGACTGAAATTTATATGAAATATTTGGAGGTCTTAAACTGAAACACAAATGCTATTTTATGTTGTTTACTTGGTAACAGAACACTGTGAAGTGCAACGTTATTTAAGTAATTATCTTGATGACAGCTGTTATTTCCTTTTGTCTTGTTATTTTATGCAGCTCTCCTTCTCACTACTCTGCCTGAAATTGGGAACACCAGTGCACTGAAACAGAACTATACCGAGATTAATCATATTAATTACGTTTACTATCAGTTACGACAACTAGAAGATATTACCATTCAGAAAATTAAAAGTAAATGGTAATGAAAAAATGTGTAATGTCAAACGTATTTTATTTCCTTTCTTTTTGTTCTGTGTGAGAAATAAGAGTCAGATGAAGAAAAAAGAACAAGATGAATATGCACAAAAATGACAAACTATAATAATTTAAAATTGTAAACCTTTAATTATTTGCCTGTGTAGTACTACTAAACCAGAGTCAAAAGTCATGCTCCAGCTTATAACAAAACTTCTACCTTCCCAATGATCCATTTACTATGATCTGGCTGACAGTGCCTTCTCAGAGTTTTTACTTGTGCTATCATATCTAACAATTCTTCTTGCATAGGGTTGTGCCACATGTATTTCTATAATATGATGGCTCCTTATCCATTTCAGTGATTATTAAATATAGTTGTTCAGAGACTACATTTAAATAATGAAGAAAATATTACATTTCAGATAAAGCTAAGTGGGCCCTTTTGTCCAAGTTAGGCCAGAGATAGGGATAGCATATTTAGTAATCGGGGTGCTGAACAGAGCTACAGAAGGCACAATGGCACAGCCATTTTTTAAAAATGATTTTAGCAGATGGTACTATATAACACATGCAAAATATTCATTATGACACTGTTTTTATATGTCTCAAAATGGTCAGTGACAGAAAATTCTGAATTATCAGCTGAGTGGCAGTGAGGTTTTCACTGGGAAATCACTGTAGATCTGATTATAGGCAGTAAACAGGTATAACTGGAGGCTAATCACTAATTTCTGTTATTTATGTGATGAAAATGCACAAAATAAAACTAATCATAACTAGTACAAATTACAACATATGTGCACTATTTATAGATGGAAAGACTCATGTTACAATAGGGTGCTGGAGATCTGTTTATTTTTTAATTGAAGAGTAAAACCAAATTCATGGTTACAGCCATGGTAGTGCAGAGTAGTTGCATTTATATTGCTAATGAATGGTTGCTTTCTCTGGGGAATTTAAAATTTGATGAAATGAAGATATGAATTGAAGACATATTTAGAGGAGATGCAAGTTAGAACAGTCCAGAGGAGAGCAGGTTTAACAATGTAGTTGAAATTCAAAAGCTTGTTGATTTCAGACTGTTTGTATTAAAACACAATCACATTGTGTATTAACCCCAAGTTACTTGGAGATAACCCTATTAGCCATAGTTTGAATGGAGGCAGAAAATAAGTTATCCATTAAACACAGTGAATGTGGATATTGTGTTAACATCTAACTGAAGTAAGAGTCCAGGTGTTTAGGTATGCAGATAATTAAAAACAACATTGACCTGTTGTTTGCACTTTCCTAAAATGATTTGATCTTTATCACTTACTCCTTTGATGGGCAGTCAAAATTCTCCAGTAGCCATATGAAATGTTTTTGTGTGTTTTTCAGTACCCACTAAGCAGCAGAAAGTTGGAGGGTACATAATGGTTTAATGGGAACTCACATCTGTACACGGAATACCACATTTATGGATTAGTGGGAATCACAGGCATCATGAAAAACCTCAAAACCCAGGTGTTTCAAACACTCAAGAAGACAGATTAAACATAAATGCATCCAGTACTGGACCTATTTGCATCATCAACAGACAGTACAAACCATTAAAGTGAAAAAGTAAAAAAAAATGTATTATGTAAGAAGTGACACTACCCGGAATAAAATGCACAAACATTGGTATGTTTTTCAAAAGTGCCGTCAGATTTTCCAACAAACTAATCAATAATATTTACAATATATCACACCAGGAACATACTTTTTGCAAGGTGACTATGCCCCTCTGCACTTTCTCCTTTCTCTCAAACTAACTCCACTGTCACAGCTGTGACACAGTGACACAAGACATACCACTGCAGTAACTGTATAATCAAAACAGCAATATTACATCTAACAGGCCTGTATTCAAATGCAATGCATTTTAAATGCAATACAGTTTGATGTGCACACTTCCGATATTGCACATTCAAACATACAGTATTCTGTTCATTTTCATGCTTCCTATATAAGACGTTAAGGTAAAGCAGAACACAATAAGACAGGATGGTACTGCTTGAGAAGTAAGATAACTCAAAGCAAACAAATGAAATGAAGAGATTTAAAAATAAACTAAAGAACAACACTCCAAACCCCTTTTGGAATACAACTGCTCAGTCACAAAATCAAGAATTCTTTAGCACTTTTGATCTTTAATAACAACAGAACTTCATAAGAAATACCATTTACATTAAATCACAGTCTTAAACAACCTTAGCTTGATTTCATAACAAACCATTTCATCCAATGAAATACTTTGATTCATACATTAGTAATTAGAAAAAAAACTAATTCACTATAAAAATTGTCAAGGAAACAAAGTACTAAAAACTGGAAAACAACAACTAATGGCCAGACATATATATTTAAAAATGTATACTATACAATGACTGGCCATTAGCATTCAAAAACTAGCACGCTGATTGGTCAGCCCAATCAGCGTACCCATTGTAAACCCAAGCATATACCAATGGAAAAAGGTCTGGTCACCCAGATTTTTTTTCCATTCATATATACTGTAACTTTTATTTTTTTTAAACAAAAATAAATAAAATTATAAATCTGAAGTCTAGACATATGAGTGAGACAGGATGGAGAAAATACTAGGAAAATATTCTATATTATTCAAAATTAAAGACACATACCTGATTTTCCTTGTATTTCCTCCATTTTCTCTCTTTCCTACTCCTAAACTGCCTGAAAGTTTTTTCTTATTTAAAAAAAAAGGAGCAACAGAGACCTTCCTTTCTCCATTACCTCCTTTCCAAAGCACTGATATACTGGGTAAGCACAGGAATGCAAGTTCAATATGCATGCACGGGTTCCTATTACCTGATCGAATGTTAAGGTTAGCGAATAACTAGACGTCGATCTGGTAACAGCGATAGCAAAAAACTGCAAACTGGCAATTTAACGCAAGAAAAGAATTCCTTTGGCCGTTATGCATATTTTGCCCCTTTCCCCACTGCAGAGTGATCTCAGAGTTAGTATATTTAGTTAGGAGTGGTGTGGGTGGCACAGCCCCCACATCGTGGGGTATGAGTGGTGAAACCCCCCACTCCATTTTGGTTTAAAATTTTTTTTTTTTTGCTCCCAAGGGAATTCATTTCCTACATTAAATCAGCCTTTTGCTGTTTTAATTTTTTGATATTACCAGATCAATGTTTGGGTATTCGCTAACCTAAATGTTTGATTAGGTAATATAGACGTGCATGCACAGTACATAAAAAAAAAGCAACAGGATATGCAGTAGAAGCGGAAGAATACCATGACGCCATTATACAAAGACATTATTTAAGAAAAGTAAGTAATTTTTTCTTAAATAATGTCATTGTATAATAGCAATAACTGACTCCATGGTCTGGTATATTAAGATTTACCCACAGTTGGCTTTATTTAATCACTCGGGCTTCGCCTCATGATTAAACCACACAAACTGTGAGTAAATCGCAATGTACCACAACAACATCGTCGGTTATTGCTATAATATTCTGTTTTTCAACAGACAATTAATGTTAATGGTTTCATTCAGTCCCAGTTCCTTGTCTGCTTTTAAAAAAAAAATTGCTATTTTAGTTCTCTACATTTTAATACATTGTTACAGCTACTAACATACGGACCTCAATCAAGGTCTTCAAGAACAAAGAAACAATTTTTTCTAAACTTGGGATAAAAAGAACTATGTTTGGCCAATGCATTGGTGTAATCCTTGCTTCTAATTGTAGTGTTGTGTTCAGAAATTCTTTGCGATAACCTCCTAGTAGTTTTACATACAAAGAAATGGTCACCGTTATAGCAACTGGCCAAATAAATAATACCTTGTGTTTTACAGTCATGTCTTTTCTTAGCTGTAATATTTTTGTCAAGCATTTAAAATAAACACTCTGGGTGGTGTTAATAAACATGATCTGTTTACAGTTCATACATGGAAATGTACCAACTTGCTTAACACTAACTCTATAATTGTATTTACTTTGTCTCTCTAACAAGTCTTTTATATTAAAACTTCTTTTATATACAAATTTGCAATGATCTCCTATTATTTTGACTAAGTCAGGGTTACCAAGGATTACCTTCCAGTAATCTCCTAACACCTTTTTAATTTCTTTATCATCCAAATTCATTGGTATAGGAAATGGACAGTTTTTATCCAGGTCATGTTCAGTATCAAATCCGTCCTTAGGAATAAATCCACTAGCTAAAAGAGAGGGAAATTTGGTGTGACTTGCTTCTTCTCTGATGGACTTCAATTTACTAAAGAAGTGGAGCAGTGGTGCAGCATTTATTTTTGTCCCCTCACAGCAAGAGGTTCTCTAGTTTGATTCTCAGCTGGTCTCCCTTCTGTGCAGAGTCTACATGTTCTCTTTGTGTTCACATGAGTTTCCTCTGAGTGCTCCAGTTTCCTCCTACATTCCAAAGACATGCATATGGAGCACTTCTCCCTGGACCTGCACTGAAAATAGGCCCTGTCCTAGTCAGACTTTCCTGGTCAACAAATATTAAATAAATAAATAAATAAATAAAATACCAGGTGGGTAACTCCCTACATTGAACATAGCATATGTGATTTCTACCTCCTTCAAAGAACTCAGATCATTACTAATTAGTCTGCTAAGCCTAATGGCTTGTCCTCTAAAAATGTTAAACTTCATAAAATTGGGATGATGATTATGAAAATGTAAGCAATTATTGGTAAACGTTTCCTTTCTGTATAAATTGCTTTCAAGGCATTTGTTTTCAACATCAGTTCTAATATTCATATCTAAAAGGTTGATACTCTTACCAAAGCCACTGATTTCAAAGAACAGCCAACAAAATCTTTGGTTTATCTCTGTTACAAATAATGCAAAAAGTTCTGAACTACCTGTACATTTAAAAAATAAATCATCAGTTTATCTTTTGTACAATGTCATATGCTTATGAAGGGGTAAGGTGACCCTTACAGTATTTTTCCACCAGCACATCACTAGATTAGTAAAAGCTGGGGCCACCTTGGCCCCCATAGCTACCCCTGATATTTGTTAGTAAATACCTCTTTCAAATAAACATAAATTATTGGTCAAAACTATATCTAATAGCAAACAAACTGTATTAATTTTGATGTTGTCAAAAATCAGTGAATTGACTTAAAAAGATCTTACATAGTCAATATCTATGTTCTGGTCAATATATGTATATAAAGAAGCAATATCCATACCCAATAATTTATCATTACCTTTGAACTCATAATTTTTTAACGAGTGCAAAAACAGCCAAAAGTCCTTTAAATAAAAACTAGTCTTTTGAACAATGGGATTTAAAATGCAATCTAAGTAATAAGCTATAATAACTCTTTTGTTTTGTGATGCTGACACAATTGGCCTACAGTATGGTTTGTATTGTTTTTTTTATGTATTTTAGGAATGCCAAAGATTTTTCCTAACTGAGATTGATTAAGAAAGTCATATAATTCAAATCCAATATAACCCTGATTTAATAAATGAAACAATACATCGTCCAGTTATTTGTAACATTTCCTGACATAATTTTACTGACTTTCTGAATTTTTTTTGGCCAGTAATTAAAACATAGTTTTTATAGTCAATATGATTCATAATTACTAATTCATTCCCTTTATCTACTTTCATATACCTAAGGTCACTGTACTTATGTAGCTTGCCAAGTGCTTCATTTTCTCTTTAACTTAAATTATAAATTTTTCCTTCTTTGTCTTATTATCTAAAATATCATGAAAGCTAGATTCACATAACTTGGAAAATGCATTTAAAGTAGCAAGCAAGGGTGGATTCGCAGTGTTACTTCTTCTAAAAATTTTCCCTCCCTCAACCCTGGATATGTTATGCAAGATATAATTTAAATTTAGCTTTTTAACAAAATGTTTAAAATCCATTATCATATCAGTTATATTTGCTCTTCTAATGGGTATAAATGTAAAACTTTTTGCAAGCACTTTCACTTCAAGCTCAGAAAAGGTCCAAAAACTTAAATTAAAGACATACCAATTATTAACTAAGGACCTCATCCCCTTCCTTGTTTCCTTCCTCTGAATGTCTTGGAATCCCTGGTTTGGGTTTCTAAACTGCTACTGATAAAAGGGACTGACTGCTGAGGTGAAGAAGAAAAGGGCAAAGTGGCTTCAATTCCACTTTTTCCAATGTTTGCACCAGTAGCCGTTTCACTTTCTAGTGTCCCACCATCATTGTTCACTTCATTAGATTCTAATGGTGGAAAACGATCAAGCTGACAAGTGAACCACCTACCAGTTGAAAAAAGATGCCTGTTCCCCTGAAGGCACATCATGCCTTGTACTGGGCACTTTAATAAGGTATGCACTGTTGCTAGAATATGCCAAAGTATGTCTTTCTAGTTTTTTGTTTTTCTTATTAACAATGGTAGCAATATGTTTCTATACTTGGACTCCAATACCATCATATAAATACCTTAAAGTGCCAAATGCTGCATGACTGACAATACAACTACTTAACTTTCGAATTTCTTTACACAAAAAAGTCATATCTCTTGGAATTGTGTCTCATTAACAGTATAAGTACTTTTAGTCCTGAATTATTATACACCTCAACTAAGTCCCTGTAAATCTTATCTTTGTTGGAAATACCATTGGGTAATTTGTATACTCCAAGCCCCAATGGAAGAACTTGCTTCAACTCTATACACCTTTGTAAATCAAAGTTATCATTTTAAATATTTACCTTAAATAGTTTTCTTTCAAGATCATAAATAGCTGGCTTACATTTTGGAGCATTAATACTCAAATGTGTGTTGATCTTAGCTTTTAGCTACAAGTTGCAAAACAAATTTTGGTCTGGTGTAGTTATGAAGACTCTTGCAAAACTTTCAGTGCCTTCTCCATTATCAGTGATGAGCAAAAGGTCTTTCATGGATAAGTGACATTCATAATAAACCACGTCCTTACCAGAAAACCCAGTTAATGATCAGGAAGGAATACGCACTTCATATACTTTTGTAAGGCCAGTGTGAGCCCGTCCAATCACATTGGTTAAAATGTGTGTAAGTCTGCAGAGCTCTTGATAATAAAAGTGACCTAGATAAAAACTGTGGATTTCCTATTCCAATGAGTTTGGATGGTGTTAGGAGATAAATGGAAGGTTATCCTTGGTAACTTTGACTTAGTCAAAATAATAAGAGATCATTCCAAATTTGTATTTAAAAGAAGTTTTTACTATGAAAGAATTGTTAGAGAGACAAAGTATATACACTTATAGAGTTAGTATTAATCAAGTTGGTATATTTCCATATATGAACTGTAAACAGTGTGGATTTAGTAATGCCACTGACAGTGTTTATTTTAAACACTTGGACAAAAATATTACAGCTATAAAAAGATATGATTGCAAAACACAAGGTGTTACTTATTATTTATTTGGCTAGTTGCTGTAATTGTGATGATTTCTATGTAGGTAAAACTACTAGGAGGTTATCATAGAGAATTTCTGAATACAACACCACAATTAGAAGCAAAGATTACACCAATGTACTGGCCAAACATAATTCTTTTTGTCCTGGGTTTAGAATTTTTTTTCCTTTGTTCTTCAAGACCGTGATCGAAGTCTGTATGTTGGTAGCTGTAACAATGTATTAGAATGTAGAAAACTAACATGGCAATTTTTTTATAAAGCAGACAAGGAACCGAGACTGAGACCATTAATATTAAATGTTTGTTGAAAAACAGAATATTGTACGTTTTAAATATATATGTTTAGCCATTATTTATTTTACATTTTTTTACATTGTTTACTTAACATACCCAAAGAGTGGCGTACGGCAACAGTGGTCCCACTTCACAAAGGAGGTGCTTCTACGAACCCTGGAAATTACCTCCCCATAAGCTTGACGAGCCTGGTCTGCAAAGCTATGGAGAGGATCATTATGGAACTCATAAACAAGGACATTGGGCACCTACAGACATTGGATCCTACCCAGTTTGGCTTTGTCAAGGGCAGATCCTGCCTTTTGAACTTGGTCAACTTTTTTGAAACAGTCACTAAGGCCATTGATGAGGGTAAGGCAGTTCACACAGCCTACCTTGACCTTGCAAAAGCCTTTGACACAATACCCCACTTGGGCATCATAGACAAACTCACCAGCTTAAATGTAAACCCATATGTCACGAGATGGGTTGTAAACTGGCTCAAGGACAGAACCCACAGGGTCAGAGTTGCTGGAGCTATGTCAGACTCTAAGCCAGTCACAAGTGGTGTCCCTCAGGGCTCAGTCCTGGGACCCCTCTTGTTCGGCATTTATTTTTCCGAGGTGCAGGCAAACATAGGAGGATTGTGGCTGACAAAGTTCGCAGATGACTGCAAACTGGGCGCCATAATTGATACTCCAGCGGAAACAAACATCCTTCAGAGAGGCCTCATAGAAACGGATAATTGGTGCCAGAGCCATGGCCTTAAGCTGAACACCAAAAAATGTATAGTCATACCCTTTGGGAAAAACAAGGTACCCACAAATTACCACAAAGGTGGTAATCCATTAAGTACGGAAGAGGTAATCAGGGACCTAGGGACCCAGGTTGACAGTAGCCTCTCATTTGACACTCACATTGCCAAAGTGGTTAGGAAGACCTTCTATATTGCCCACCTTATCATGAAGGGTTTCACATCTAGATCAAGAGAGGTCATTGTGCCCCTGTACTCTTCTCTTATCAGGCCAATGATTGAGTACAATGCCCCATTTGGGATGTATCTTACCCGACACCTGCAGCAGTTGGAAAGACCCCAAAAGTTCCTCACCAAGAGGATAAAGGGTCTTAAACATATGTCATATGCTGCCCGACTGAAAAAACTCCATCTCTATTCAGTCGCATACCGCCTACTCAGAGGTGACCTGTGCCTGACGTACAAGGCCATGTCCAATCCGGAATTAATGGACATGCTCCACCTCAAAAAATCCAAATCCATCAGAGCCACGAGAGCAAGAGACTTAAACCTCAACACAGAAATAAATAGGACATGCTGGAGGGACAGATTCATAACCCAGAGGCTCCCTACACTCTGGAACAGAATCCCAATCCATGTTAGGCAGAGCCCCTCACTAACTCTATTCAAGAGAAATCTTGACGAGTGGATGGGAGATCGTAGGTTTACCCCGGGGGTCATCTCTGTGTCACTACCAGGCAGAGGCACAGTAAACTAAACCCTAAATGGGCGTAGTATTCTCATCCTAAGGGGTGGTGAAAGCCACACACACTCTGGCTAGGCTTATAAATGTCCTAGGGCAGATAGCCTAGTACGAACCTATGAACCTAAACGATTTTTATAGTGAATTATTTTTTTTTTCTAATTACTAATGTATGAATCAAAGTACTTAATTAGATGAAATGGTTTATGTCATCAAGATGAGGTTGTTTAAGACTGGGAATTAATGTAAATAGTATTTCTGGTTAAGTTCTGTTGTTATTAAAGAATGGAAGTGCTAAAGAATTATTTATTTTGTGGCTGTGCAGTTATATTCCAAAAGGGGTTTGGAGTGTCAGTCATTCCAAAGTCATGCATAGTGACAAAAAAATTGTCTTTTGTGAAATAAATGTTAGGGGGAAAGATCAGCAAAGAGAAATCCCAAAAGGTTGAATGAACA
The DNA here is from genome assembly GCF_019279795.1 of Protopterus annectens. NCBI lineage: Eukaryota > Metazoa > Chordata > Ceratodontiformes > Protopteridae > Protopterus > Protopterus annectens. Next base: position 29,301,448 of record NC_056733.1, on the reverse strand, counting down.
ACTATTGTCACCATCTTGAATGTGTTGAACTTAAGCTGATTAAAGATCATCCAATTACAGATATATTTTAAGTTCTGCATCAGTGGATTGAAAGCAGACATAGACTCCTGTGGGAATGAGAGGAAAGTTGGCTGTTAGCATTACAAAGATACTACAGATCTCTCAAGTGAGTAACATGTTCTAATAGCAGTAGATATATAGTGAAAAAGTGAAGAAAGAATGGAGACCTGCAGAAACCCACAATGAAGAGGGGATGAGGAAAAATCATTAACATCTAATACCATCTCTGAATGCATCCAAATGGCTCCCTATGAAAATGTCTGCATTTAAAATGCCAATTGCTGACAAGTCAAAAAAGAGACTGAAAACATAGAAACTCCACTGCTGAAAATCAATCTTCTCCTTTAAACTTCTTTTTGCAGGGGGGGGGGCAAGTCTCCCCTGTGAACTTATATATATATATATATATATATATATATATATATATACCAACTCCAAGATCACCATACCTCAGAATATAATGAGAAATTGCATCTCAGACTTAGTATATGTAAGTCCGTTCTTTTAGCCATTTAGTCTGCATTCTTCCAGACTTGCAGCAGGTCCTGGCATTTCAAATGGTTACCCATACTGAGACATAGGAGGCAAATCAGTCCAGGCCTGCACCAGATATACAACATTAATTCTCCAGATGGACCAATAGGATAGTATAATCCATCACAGCAAAAGGTTGCATGAGATTGAAAAGGAACAATATAGAGTAATGGCATTATGTTCTCACGACTAGGAGATCATTAAAAAAAAAGCTCCATTAACATGTATCTCACTAATCATTTAAATTAATTGAGAGACCACAGCATTTCCTCAGCAAAAATATCTGAGGTTTTAGTACCCTTAGCTAGTCTGATAGACTGAAATCCCTATCCCTCATCAAATCTCTCTCAAACACCTGAAGAGTGATCTTTGTTTATCCTTCCAGTCTATAAATGACCACACACTCTGAATTCCTTTATTTAAAAGACACAGTGGTAAACAAAACACCTGGCCTAGAGACCTAAATGTATACCACCGAATCAGCAGTAATAACTGATACTACAGGTGCCTAACTTTATATATCCCCATTTGCCAGAATATATTTTCCCTGTGTATCAAGCAAATTGCTTCCTTTGCAACACTTAGGTCCAGTCGGGACAGAGGCATCACTGGCAAATCTGACATCTGATATCATCCTTCAGTCTGGCACTCCCCTAAACTTTAGGTCTTTAGGTTAAAGAGAAACCCCAGGATTCAATAAAATCCATGTAGGCTCCATATAGTGCCTACAAGGAATGTATCTGTGTACACAGCTACGGTTTCCCCTTAGCAGTGTGCCATGAATATTAATCATGGTGCACTTGCAAGGGAGAGCATAGTAACAGGGATATTGAATCTGTGTAGGCAGTCATGCAGTGGCTATCCCATAGTTGTAGATTGTCCAGGGAATTATTGGGCAGATGTTATGTACAGGTTAAATACCTTTCTAGTGTTGAAATGTGTTTGAATATTTAGTGCTTTAATTTCCTAAAGTTTTTTTTTAATGCCTGTTTGCACAGCATGGAGTGGAGTGTAGCAGTGCTGAGCAACACTCACATCTATACATCTGACACCTGCTAGACATCTAAAAATAGAAACTGGATGTAATTAATTATTATATGTTTTTATTTTATTTTATTGTCCATTTGCAGGGTGCAGCATGGAGCTCAGCAAAGCCAAACTGTGCTTACGCATATAGAGCTGACACCTGCCAGACATCTAAAAATAGAAACCAGATGTAATTATTTATGTCTGATATTTTTGAGACTGTTTTTGCAGCACGGCACTGTGCCTAGCAATGCTAACAGGTAGCTGAGTAGTATATGTGAAATATACTAGCTTACATAATATCCAAGTAGCTAAATGGGTAGAGTCACAGCCTAAAGCTTAGCAGGTCTTGGGTTTGAATCTCTAGCAGTCATACCTTCTTTTTTTTGGTAATGTAAGTGAATGTTTTGCTTAATTTAAAAACAAATGTGTTACATTTGGAAAAGCTATGCAGTGCTAACCATTGCTTAAACATGGTTAATGGCTACTACTGTTTGCGTGTTGTTAAGCTTCACTAAAACACTGTTGTGCAAGTATGCATGATGCTAAGTGGGTTTGCGTGATAATGAGCAGCGCAACACTTTTTTGAATGTTGCAGTATGATGGGTAAGGGTGGGGAAAACAGCCTATATTAAGGCCAATAGGCGAGAATTCTGCAACATTAGTTGGAGTTTTACTGGCTGTTGGTATGCCAGGTGTTGTTGGACAGGATGCATGTTTTCGGGTGCAGAGGTGAGGTGTGCAGGAGTCCAGGGTGTTTGTTGACCTCCTGGTACAGAATTATGAATCTAGGATGTTGCAGAGTGATTACCAGGGCTCTGAATGTAAGATTGTAGCCTGGAATCAGTTGGCCAGGGATCTTACCAGTGCACCTGGTATCCCCCACACTGGTGAGCAGTGTTGTCACCACTATGATAACCTGAAGCGACGGAAGAGGGGAACTTTGGACACCTGGGTCCAAGAGGCCAGGGATGGGCATGACTCACACATATGTAAGTATTTCTGCCACTACATTACTAAAATACAAGCTGAATCCATGCAAAACTGGTATGCATAATGGTGTGCTTCTCTTCCAACAGCTGCAACTGAGAGGGCTCGCAACATGCAGTCTCATGCTGGATGTCTGGCCAGGATGTGCCATGAATGTGGTAAGTATGGATATTTTATGATAATTGTAGTACAATAAACAATAAAAACTGTAGTGCAATAAACAATAACCAATAAACAATACCAATAACAATAAGCAATAAGGTGTAAAGTAGGATTGTGGTTTCATAACATAATTGCAGTAGAGCTGTATGCATCGCATGCCTATTGCAATGTTGCTGCAGTCAACTGTAAAACTGTGATAACTGTGGGATGCAACAGTAATTGCCTGATATATTTATTGCACAAGCCATGGTATGGTTCAAGACTTTCAGTCACACAATGCTCTCTTTTCTTCCAACTCCAAGAACAACGTATATGGGTAAGGTAGCTCAATTTATGGGCAGATATCTTGTGTATACTTCACAGATACTTAGCAGCAATACAAATAAAGTATAATACAGTATTGTGTTATCATAACTAAATGTGTCTACATCCTTGCAGTAGGTCTGTATTCATTGCATGCCTGTTCTAATGTCACTGCAGTCAACTGCAAAACTGTAATAATTGTAGAATCAAAAGTAATTGCCTGATAAATGTATTGCACAACCCACAGTACAGTTCAAGGCTGTCTCCAGGCTACTTTCAGTCACATAATGCTCTATTTTCTTCCCACCTAAGGAACAAAGTATATGGGTGATTTAGCCCACTTTATGGGCAGATTTCATGTGTATACTTCACAGATACTTAGCAGCAGCACCAAAAAAGTGTAAAGTAGGATTGTGGTGCAAAAACTAAATGTGTCTAAATACTTGCAGTAGGGCTGTATTCATTACATGTCTGCTCTAAGTTGCTGCAGACAATTGTTACATTATTTGCACATATCCCCTGCTCTCACACCATTGGGGTTCTACTCCCATCCCTACCAACTTAGACATGATAACTATCTAGTCTACTTAATGTATACAAACATACCTTTCAACTCTCGTGATTTTTCATAATGTAAATACAACCGTCCAATCTGTCTGGTCCATGATTAGCAGATAAATGATTACCTAGACAACAATGTATTTTCAAATCTGTTTACAGAACACCTTGGTAGTCATGTACATGCATGTTATGTGAAACAGTTCAGTGTAGTTGTGTATCTGCATTTGTTAGTGCTTGGCTCATACTGTCGCATACTAACAGCTTGAGAGGTATGTACATGTTACATCATCTATAGAAGAATTGAAGTCACTGTACTCACAACTGACACTGCACACCTGTAGAATGATGTATTAGCAGTCTTTTTAGGAATGTCATCTGTGACAGCACTAGTAGTATGTCTTTCTCTCTCTCTCTCTCCCCACCCCTTATTTTCTTTAATTTATTAATATTTATTATTATTTATTATTATGATTTAATATTAATATATTCTGTTAAGCTAACTGTTTTGTTGGCATTATGGGTTATTTAATTCTGGTTTGCTGTTAACATACTTACTGTTATGTTATTTAATGTTGTGTTCCACATAATATACCTTAATATGTATTTGGATTAATCAATATTATGTTCCATTATCTTAATACTAACATTGATTTGGTTATTACTAACCTTAACTTATTGTTGCAACAGTGCTTTAAGGTAGGCTGGTTCCCAGTGATCCACCTAACTTGCTTCCTTCGGCCATGGCACCTGGGCCCAGCACATTTGGGACCCAGCCTGGTGGTGCCCCCTCTGCTATCCCCACACTACTTGTGGCATCAGGTAGTTCCATCCCTCAGGAAGGGGCTCATCCCCCCTCTGGGAGTGGTGGTGGAGGGGGAGTCATCACCTGTGAGGAACTGCCACGTTTGGTGTGCAGGATCGTGTACCATGGGGTTTGGATGGTCCCTTCGCTAGATGGAGATCATGCTGGCCACCCCAATGAGCCCCAGACCCCAGCCTCCACCTCTGCCATCCCTGGTGCAGTGACGGAGCAGTGCTGACAGTCCCATGGGTGGACATGAGTCATGCTTCTACCTTGTGGATGCACATGAGACTGTGATTCCACAACACCTTCCCCATCCAAGGTGTAAACCCCCATCTTGTGTCACACACAACACCTCTCTGCTGTCTTGTCTGTCTTCAAAAGCTTAATCACCTACCCAACTTACCACCCCCGCACATATCTATGTCCCTTCCTCATCATTCCACTCTCACCTTAAAAACAAAATGGGCACCTGTCCCAAAAGAATAAAATATCATTCCTTACATAGCTCTCCATTTCACACACATATCCACTGGAGACGTGATTTGGTCCAATTGGCTTGATAATGCAGTTATGTTGTCCTCACTCATCTCTATGGAGGTGAGACTCCAAATTCATCTACAAATTCTGTCAACATGCACAGTTGTTGCTGTACAAGAAATGGATAGCTATGATTCTTTCCTATACCCTTCCTGCACATACCTACCTGCCTTTTGCTATGTTTTTTCCTCTTGCTTACACCCCATTCACCACTTTCCTATCCACTCATTTTTCTTTTCTTCAAATATTTTTTGTTCGACACTGCGCCACATCACTCAGTGTCACTAAGCTCAGTTAAATGGAGCTATATTGATATATGTGTTTTAAATAATAATAAACACATACAAAATAAACACCTCTCCCCTAGACTATCACACCTCCAGGGCACTGCATTAATGTTGCTCATCACACAACTGTTAAGCAAAGCAAGTGGTTTAAGCAAAATATAGTAATTGCAAGTTACAGTCATTAAGCAAGTTTAAGCAGAGCTGTGCATTGCGCAAACTTGCTTAAAGAGTAATGGAAAAATGGGAGTGTAATTTGGAGTCTATTGCAATAGTACACCAGTAGAAAGCCAAACATGGAATAATGGATGTAAGTGATGTCACTAATAGCAGTAAATGCGCATATTTACCAGCAACATTTAGAAATACACTTGCTGAAACATTAATGGCAACATGCATGTTGAACTGGGACTCTGTGAGAGAAATAAATCCATATAAAGCCATTGACATAATGATGGATGTAAAAAAGTATGTCAAAGCCTGTATGTGTGCACTTATATCTTGACAAATGCACCTGTTGTAACAGTGACTATGTAGCTCAGTCTATTAAATGTTGTGTAAGAGATAAGTTTTGCTACACACAGTCCTACTTTCAAATCCAGAGGTGTGCAACATTTAAATTACATTATTGTGAAACCAGCAATTAATGAGTAAGTCATGCACTCTTTATCCACACAATGCATTCCAAATGAAATGCCTGCTTTTCACTGATGGAAATCACAGGCCAGCAGATAGGAACACACTTCACATATCCCTATAGTAACACAATAAGTGCATAAAGTGTCAGATCATGCATTAATATGCATTCACAGAGGATGTTAAATTAGGTAATGCAAATGAGGTCCACTAATATTAGAGCGGTGCACACAATCTTTTCATAATCACATTACAGATTAGCACAGCTGCACAACTAACATACACATATGAAGCCCCTGCTAGTAACAAGGACTGCCAGCATACACGTTCCAAATGAGTACCACACTGAAACACATGGAATGTCAGTTGTCCAAATGGTTGACTTAATGTTATATTTACCTCCTGTGTTGCTCAAGGACACAACAAACATGTTGCCTAGTATTCTGTTAGTGATACCGTTGCCTAACATACTTACCTTAAACACATGCCATAATTTGAGTGGAAGGGGTACCCTCACTCTGTCTCTGCCTCTACAACAAGGCTGACACAGCTGCCAAAGTTACTCTTACAGCTTGTTGTCCTTCAAAGTGTTCAAACTCTCTGCCTGTGCCTATAGCTTGCAGCAACAGCTGCAGTCTGTAGCACACACATCTGTATGTAAAAGTAGCTGCTACAGACCTACCATTTGTGATTATGTAGTCTATTGACCCCAGTAATTTCCAGCACAATATATTACAAAGAGCTTCTAATCTACATGAAGGCCTTATATCTTGTTCTGTGGTTGCATGTCATTGGCTGAAGATACTACAGATCAGCTGTGTTTGCTGCAATTAGCATTTCAAAACCACGGATTGTTTAAGAGGCAATCACCTGGTAATGCGAAGCATGTTGAAAAGGCAAATAGCTGGCTATGGTGAACCAGTCTGTATGAGACTTTCTTCAAATAGTAAACGCATTGCCAAAAACTTTATATATATGCACATATCAACAGAGGAGTATTGTACTCCATCAGGTATGTAACCTTTTTGTTTACAACATGATGCATATGTGTGAATATACTTTGGAGGAATGGAGATCATAGCATTAAGCCTTTCTTAGGACTAAGATAATGACATGTCATTGATCTCCAGATTTGTTACATATATAGAGGATGTTTAATACATCGAGGGTGGAATGTTTTTTGTCAATGTGGCACACTGGCCTCTTGGGACTGTACCTTCATAATGGTTGTAGTAGCACACTGCTATTTGTTTGGCACTGTTGTTTTGACATATTATCAGGGGGTTGCCCCTAGGGGACACTCTACAATGCACTCCATTGTTGGGTGTATGGTCATACAGCAGTATCTGTCATGGCACACATGGGAGTAGCTGACTATCACTAGTATCTTAGTTGTATCCACACGCTTAGTATGTTTGCACCCTGTGGAATATGGCATGTGTGATCAAGCAGTGGATACTGCTAGCCATTATATTCTTGTTGTATCTCTACATTGTGTACTTCCACATATGTGATCCTGACATGTGTTCCTATTTTGTTGTCTTTCAGGAAACATGTATCCCAGATGCTGTGCCCCTTTTATGGATGCAGATAATGATATAATACAGGACGGCCTCCATCAGTACCATGAACAGGGAACAGTGGGCAGCATTGTGGTCTGACCTTGTCTGTGACATGAATGCCATAGTTTATAAGAGTAGGACATATAAGCAGGTTTGACACTATGCAACAGACATGATTAATGCTGCACGCAGAAGAGGAGCAGATGTACCCAGGGTTTGTGCTGTCATCAGTGGAGAGCCTGCAGCATAACAACCACTCTCAGCCACTGAGAAATTCCTGGTGAACCTAGGAACACATGACAGCTCACAGACATCCATTACATTGTGGATGTGAGTGCCACAGTTGCCACGACAGAGGATCTTCCAGGTAAGCTTAGTTTGATCAGCAATGGAATACTGTAGCATTCAGTGTGTCAGGGTATACATACTTTTACATGGATGCCAGATCTTTTTTCTTTGGGGGAAGAAAGGTTTAACTGTAGTTTGAATCTCCTGCTCAGATTTTGACCAACATAACAATTAACACAGTAGCTACTCTAAATGTGATACATGCAAATGTATTACCTTGTTATAGTGCAACATGCGGTGGTACTTAAGTTACCTCCCCCTCAACTTTTCACACATCTGTCAGGTACCAGACAAAGCCATGGTCTTGTTCCTGGTAAGCACAGCACTGTTTTGTTACAGATGTAGATTTACAGCAATGTATTCCCAAAAGTGTCATCCCATGCCTACAGCCTGGATTGCTGTGCTATCAGCATGATTGCCAATTGCACAGATATTTTATGACTATAGACATGTTAGAGTCATACCTATGCCTTATAGGTGTGACCACACTGATAGATGTGACAGTATTATCAGAACATTACAGACTGTCATATGTATCAACTGTGCAGAGTCTTCACAAATGGCAACAGTGTACCTCATTTTTGCTGATGAGATTTCAGTGTAAAGAGCTTTTATTTACAAGTAACTACAGCTGTTTGTGGGAAAAGCAATGTCCTCATGTACTAGTATATGATGATGGGTTTTAAACAGGTCTGTATTTGTGTCAACAGTGCATAGAGCTTTACATATATTGCAACATAGTATTGCAAAGCATAATAGTGCAGGTATTAATGTACTACTTTTCCCTTTCTTATAACAGGTGACCATGCGGGTTGGTCTCTGTCCCCTATAAAATCTGATGTAAGTATCTCTTCTGACTCTGATGATGATGGTGGCCAGAGTGAGGCACAGGTTGGGGTTTCAGGGGCTGAATTGGTCCCAGAGATTGACATCCCTCTTTTGCTCTCATTGTCACCGCACGCAGTCAGTATGCCTACACATACCCAGTCCCCAGAGGCCACAGATTTTGGGCAGTCAGAGAGTGGGGACATTGAACAGAAAAGTGTGGCAACTATGGTTTCAGTGAGTGTAGACACTGGCCATAGCCAGAGAGCTTGCAAGGTTCCACACAGGTGGATTAATAGGGGTGCTTGTAGGAGTCCTTCTGTCCTTCCACCACCTGTTGCAGGTGTCACATCACAAGAAACTCAGTATATGCTTTGGGCCATTATAGAGGCACATGCACTTTCTGAAAAGAACTCCAGACATATGCTCAGGGTTATCGATGCAGCAGATTCTGACATCCATTACTGGCTCCACCGCATTGGTGACACCCTGGATCATTTTACTGATGCAGTGGAAAGAAGGTGGTCTGAGGCAGGTTGCAGAATATCTAACTTGGAATGCACATCGTCTGTGCTGGAACATCTGCTTGTAGTTGAGTGTTGGACTAGTGGACATAAGTCAGTAACCCCATCTGCTGAGAGTCCTCGTGGCCGTGCACAATCACGCTCTCATAGTGGCAGTATACCCAGTGCTCCAGTGTGCTGTCCACACCAAGACATGGCTCATGGTCCTGGACATTTCCATGGAGGACATGGTTCCAGCAGACAACAGTCACTATCAGGTACTAGCACTGCTTCTGACCTTGGACATGGAAGTGCCAGTGCAACTCCTGGCAGAGCCAGTCCCCATGTTCAGAGGTGGAGACGATGAACTGTCAGCTCTACCATGCATGGTTCAAAGCTGTCCAACATACACACATGTAGGGCTAGCACTGAGCTAAACTGTGTTCACGCACATACTCACACACCACTGTCAAATTCAGGTCACCTACAGGCACACACAGCACACTTCCATGCTCCATCTTGCCTGCTTCCCTTCCTGATTCACACACTTGCTTTCAAACTATTGGGTCAGCCTAGGCCTCCTGCACCCCCATACAACACCCTGTGCAAGTGATGTTACCTGTACCGCATCCCTGTCATCCTCATCCTCAATGCAGGGAAATTAAGCTATGTGTCTGATGCACAGGGTGACTATATAAATTAATATGTAATTATGTAATACAATGTTGCATAGCCATGTGACTTGTACTCGTCACTGCCAGATATTGTATGCTGACATCTGTAATGAGTAAGCCACATAATTTTGTGTACCTTATGTTGTATGATGTTGTAATTGCTGTATACTTACACAATGAAAGGTGCGCCATGGACCTGTTTATGTTTCAGTTTCAGGAGTCTGTAGAGGACACCTATGTTTACACAGCAGCAATAAACCCATAGACGTCACAGCACAGGACTGAATGTCAGCACAGAAAATATATGTATCCAGCAGGGTACAGCACTATAGGTGCATGGCTCCATAGGTTCATATGTGTATAACAGGCTAGGCTAACACATCTACAAGCTGTAGTGATGGAGATGACCCATCTACAGATTTCCTGTGTCCATTGCAGACATTTGTCCTACACTAGTTATGAATGTCTTGTTCTACAGCCCATTGTGTAACTTGCACATGCTGTGTGTTACAGCAGATGTGTACTTCACATGCATGGGAGCCGTATTACATATAGGTATGTATCTACAGTAACCAGTATGGCCATATGTGGCTGTATTACATACCTGTCTCTCCGCCATGTACTATTTATACCACGGTAACTGTGTAGGTGTGTAGAACAGGTAAGACATGAGTTAGTCCTGCCCTGGATATTTGGGAGGTATACAGTGGGATCTGACAACTACCTGTATGGCCGCCATACACATCCCCGCCAAAGCATGTAAGACACAGATTACACATGTACAGTCTTGACATGGACTGCATATAACATGTTATCTACACTGTGTATTGGTTTACCATGGAACCTGCGTGGGTGCTACAGTTATAAGATATGCCTGTGTAATGATATAGCAAAGGTGCCATTGCACTCAATGATAGGTGTGATGAGTGCCAAATTCGGTATAACAATAACAGTCTGGGATTTGCATACCATACCTCTCTGTATAGGTTGTACAAAATGGAATGGATCCCCACATTTTACCGACCAGTGAAAGTGAAAGGCTACATTACTCTCTGTGTCCATAACTCCATGAATAATGGCTCAACTGTGTGCAGTGTGCAGACACTACCATATTTTCCAGGGGTGGATGCCTTCCCAAAGTATAGTATTGTACAGTCATTGGTATTTACTATTTTTCAGTGGCTCTGATAACAACTGGATGTGTGTCTCAGGCCATCTTGGATAACTGTTGCCTCTTTGTGGGATTCAGTGACAGCTCCTAATATGCAATCACCTGCTAATGTAGTCAGTCAGAGGTCACTGACAGTGGTCATGATTGCAGAGAAGGGAATGGCTAGAAGGGGTACTCCATTAATGATGTCTGGGGAAATCCACTGGTGACCAGTGTCATTGTAGCATAGGTATCCCAATGCTATCTTCCCAGAATATGACTATCAGACATGGGTCTATACTAGAACATTGAAATGTTAAAACATTGAATGTTCTAATATTGATCCCTATTCAGTGAATGCTTGAAATAGCGAAGCTGCAGAACACAGAATATTTTCCTAGGGAAAGTATTCGGTGGGCTGTTTCTGCGTCTTCACTATTTCCTCGATTGTAGTGCGAAGGTGACAGACTGGGTTAAGGTAAGTGTGTGAACGGACCAAGGTAAGGTGAGTGTGTGATAGTTAGGGACTTTAGGGATAGGGAGCAGGTAAGGTGAGTGTGCGATAGTTAGGGACCTCAAGGTTAGGGTTGGGTTAAGGTAAGTGGATAGCTAGTAGTATATGTACAGTTTAGTGTAGGGTTTTGTGAAGTGTGTATGTGTGGATTATATATTTTGGTGTGCTTGTGCTTTATGTGTATTTTCTCGGAACAGCAAATTTTTTCCCTTGGAAAAAATTTGCTGTTCTGAGCGTTTGAGTATATCATATTTCGAGATTCCAAGGTCAAGCTTATGGTGTTCGATATTTTGGAATTTTGATAATGTGATATAGCCCCATCAGACACTTGCCTATCTGCCAGCTGACATACAACTCTGTAAATAACCTACACAGTTTTCAGCAAGGCTTGCTGAACTAATATTATCAAACACATTGTCAGGCCATGGTAGGTGGAGTGAGTCATATTCCCCTCATCCATTGCATAGTTTAACACACAATGAGGTCCACTGGTTAGGGTAAGTAGGCATGATCTGGCCTTAAGCAAAACAAACGGTGCATGGTTCAGTGTCAGTAGCTGTACAACATTGTTATTGCTTGTATCCATGCTAACTCCTTTCATAGCATTTCATATCACATGACTCAGAGATCTGGGGGCACTGCTTGGCACTGCATGCTAGTTGTCCTTTGTCCAAGTAAGTATTGCAGTTATTTTCATCATGTTCCAAGAAGAGAGTCATCCAAGGTGTCTGGACAGAGCAGAGAAATCATGTTTGGGAAGTGTAATATGTATACCCTATGAAGGTAAGGTGGGGGGTTTACACAGGTATTCTGCAGTTGGACACTACCCAAGTAGTGTGCATTGGAAGGACACAATTACCTTGTGAAGACAGTGGAAAGCAAGGGAGTCCACAGAATTGCTCATGCCTGGCAAAAACTAATGCTGGTCTTACTAAAACTACTCTCACATAGGATACCATGCTCTGATACGTTGTCTGTCATCACACACAAAACATTACTATGAAGATCATGATGAGAAGCAGGACACAGCCTGTTTGTTCATCCACATAGTTATCCCACATTATGAAAGGCACTGTAGGCTTCATAGGTTCATAGGTTCATAGGTGTAGACTAGGCTAATGGTCCTGGGGCCTTTACAAGCCTAGCCCATAGAAGTGCCCTGGCATTGTGCCACCCATCATTAGTTCCCACTGCCTCTATCAAGTAGAGCCACTGGAGTGATCCCCGGGGTGAACTTTCTATTTCCCATCCACTCATCAAGATTTCTCTTGAAGAGGGCTAGTGAGGTGCTCTGCTTGACATGTATGGGAAGTCTATTCCAGAGCATGGGCAGTCTCTGGGTTATGAACCTGTCCCTCCAGCATGTTCTGTTTATTGTGGTAATGATGTTGAGGTCTCTGGAGTGTGTGGTACAGAGGGATTGGGATTTCTTTAGATGTAGCATTTCTAACAGTGCTGGGTCAGACATGGCTTTGTAAGTCAAGCAGAGATCACCTCTTAGTAGACAATATGAGATAGAGAATAGCTGGAGTTTTTTTAGTCTGTCCATGTAGGACATGTGTTTATATGTTTGTATATGTATGTGTGTATAAGTTCACATACCCTTCTCCAGGTAGATGCCTTGATTAGCAACCTGGGCACTCAGTTGGCTTTTGCATGTATTATGCCTTCTGTTTCATGGTTGGTGGTATGTCACTAGGGAACTGACAAGATGGCGATTAGCAGCACTGCTGCAGCATCACAATATAATGTGCAATGTCCAGTGAAATAGATGTCAAGGCTTGCTGAAACAAGCAGCACAGTGGTGATGATCCATCATAGGTGACAATTTCACACCAAGTCCTGCATCCTGCCCTTCAGCAGATTAATGGTGGATATCTGCATGACATTGCTGTGAGGGTTACTGCAGCAGACTGTCCACCTTTGACCAATGTGTGTCCACCTGCTATATTTCCTAGGCATGTCATACTGTGCAGTCATGTACCTGAAACATGTCTGTGTTCCTACATTTCACACAACCAGTGTGCTGTCTGGTTGCTTGACAGGCATCATATGCTTGTGAGGCCAATGTAATGTCAGCAAAGTTGAACAAGTCCTCTATGCATGCACAGGCATCCACATCTTTACTGCAAGAGTGCCTACAAACACTGTATTTCAGGCTGTCAACCCCCAAGGGTGTGGCAGCCTAACCCTAACTTAGCAGGACCTGCTGATGAAATGTGGAAAGTGTCCCCACCCCTCTACTCCTATGACACAAACACAATGTGTGACGGATGTCACTTCATTTCAAATCTTTCAAAAATTTCATGGTGTCTCCAACAGCAGTTATTACACATTGCAAAGAGAATATTCCCAACATGCACAGGTCACATCTTGCACCACCTACACCCACATCACAAACACCTGCATGTGTGTAGCACCTTACAAGACACATTCCCAAACAGCAGACACTTCAGAAAATCCTGCTTCAGAAAAGGACAGTAGTAAGTACACATAATACTGCATGCATCACTCTCTCACCAGTCAAACACCTTAGGCAAAATACAAAATCACATGTTTTATTCATAGGTGATGATATTGTGAGACACACTGACTGTGTCAACAGGCTACATATGAGAAAGATCACAGTTAGCTGTCTGTGGGTTAACACAGTATGCCATGCCACACATTGCCGTAAATCAGGGAATATCAGTTAACATAATGTTGACATCATATCTCCTGCAAGTGCGTGTAACTAGGGACATATGTCACCAGACTGCATGCAGACACATGACTGAGCTTAGGCAGTCTGTGTCTCTCACGGGTATGCGCACAGCTTTCATCTGCAGTTGACCATCCCATAGGGTGATGGCTCCATACACATAGAAATTGATGGAAGTCAATAATTGCCTTAGCATGCGGTGTCATTGTAAGGGCATCTACTACGTCTACCTGGGATGCCTCGATGCAGCAATGCTTCATCAGTGATGGCTTTCATCTCTCACCCCTGACATTTGGAATACTGGCCAAGGCTGCTGGCACCCCCACAATGCATCTTATATGCACTGTCTGGAGGGATAACTTTGCAATGAGTACACCATCTCCATACAACTTCATGGTTATGCTGCTACATGCTGGGAATGGTAACACTGACCCCCCCCCCCACTCTGTGGAAGGTGTCCCCGCTTTGGAATATGCAGATGTGTGCAGTCAAAGGCATCTGGCTCAAGGCTGTGGATAGCACCACAGCCATACCAGACTACACATTCTTTTACATGTTCAGACCACAAAATGACAGCATGCAAGGTAATGCAGGTGGTTTATACATGCTCATTAAGGAGAGATACACATCCAGTTTTGTGAAACACTGTGATTTCCCAGAGACACTGCAGGTGCAATTCACTTCTGGAAGGGCTCATAATCAAACAGTTACTGGCTACAGCAGCAGCTACATGAATCCAGACACTCCTTCTGCTTATTTGGATGTACATGTGTCTATCAAGATATATCATTACAGCATGGTTTGGGGTGACATTAAGTGACCACTAACTGTGTTGCTTAGTCATGCTGAAGCTCACTTGCCCAAAGATTTGTCCACATCCTTTAACTACAAAACCCTGGAGCAATGCTGTGACATCCCCACAAGGGGAGCCAACATACTGCATCATTTGTTTACCAATATGGGTGACCACTGCAGCCCCCCCACTATGGGTTCCTCCCTGGTGGGATCTGACCACAGATCACAGGTTCGTAGGTTCATAGGTAGGTACTAGGCTATCAGCCCAAGGGCCTAAGTAAGCCTAGTCAACAAAGTCCCCTGGCTTACGCCAACCCAAGAAAGTTAATTTCCTGTGCCCCTTTCAAGCAGAGCCACAGAAGTGATCCCCGGGGTGTATTTCCTATTTCCCATCCACTCATCAAAATTTTTCTTGAAGAGTGTTAATGAGGAACTTTGCTTGACATAGATGAGTAGCTTGCTCCAGAGTATGGAAAGTCTCTGGGACATGAATCTATCCCTCCAGCAAGTCCTGCTTATTGTGGTGACAAGGTTTATGTCCCTAGAGTGTGTAGCTCAGAGTGATTGGGCTTTCTTTAGGTGTAGCATGTCCAACAGCTCTGGGTTTGACATAGCTTTACATGTTAGGCAGAGATCACCTCAGAGTAAGCAATATGCTACAGAGTAAAGCTGGAGTTTTTTGAGATGATCAGTGTAGGGCATCTGTCTGAGGCCAGTAATTCTCTTTGTGAGATACTTCTGTGGCCTTTCCAGCTGCTGCAGATGTCTTGTGAGGTACATTCCAAAAGGGGCATTGTACTCTATAATGGGTCTAATGAGTGTCGATTAGTGGGGAACAATGATCTCTTTTTTCCTGGATGAGAACCCTTTTGTGATGAGGTGTGCCATGTAGAAGGATTTCTTAACTACTTTGGCAATGTGATTATCAAAGGAGAGACTACTGTCCACCTGGGTCACAAGGTCTCTTATCACACATTTGGTGTTAAGAAGACTGCCACCTATGTGGTAGTTCATGGGTAGAGAGTTTTTACCAAAGGGTTAACAATTCACTTTTTGGCATTGAGCTTGAGGCCATGCTCTGACACCAGGCATCTATCTCAGTGAGGCCCTTGTGTAGGATGTCCACATCATTTGGGGACTCAACTATAGCACCTAATTTGCAGTCATCTGCGAACTTCATTAGCCAGAGGTCTTCTGTGTTAGCCTGTACTTCAGAGAAGTAGATACCAAACAGGAGAGGTCCCAGGACTGAACCCTGTGGTACTCCACTTGTCACTGGTTTGATGTCAGATTTAGAGTATGCAACTTTTACAGTGTGGGTAGTATCAGTGAACCAGTTGGCAACACATCTTGTGACCTAGGGATTTATACCTAGTTTAGTGAGTTTAGCTATAATTCCAGAATGGGGGATGGTGTCAAAAGCCTTGGCGTGGTCAAGATAGGCTGTGTGAACCACCTTACCCTTGTCTACGGCTTTGGTGACTGCCTCAAAGAAGGCAACCAGGTTCAGGAGGCAAGATCTGCCTTTCACAAACCCAAACTGGGTGGGGTACAGAGTTTGGAGGTTACCAATGTCTTGGTTTATGAATTCCATGATGATATGTTCCATGGCCTTGCAGACCAGGCTCATCAGGCTAATAGGGTGATAGTTCCCAGGATCAGTGGTGGCTCCCCCTTTGTGGAGTGGGATAACTGTTGCTGTGCTCCATTCAGTGGGCACAAAGCCTGATGTGAGACTATGATTGAACATGGTGCTTAGGTGCGGAGCCAGTTCATTCTGAAGTTCATGTAAAATGCAGCCTGGGAAGTTGTCTGATCCCATGGATGCTGTGTTTTTGGCTTTAGTGAGTGCTGCTTTTACCTGTGAAGTTGTGATTACAGGGACTCTGCATTTTTCCTGTATAGATATGAGCCATTTAGGGGTGAGAGAGGGGTAAAGTTAGCACTGAACCTATCTGCCAGGATGTTGGCAATATCAGTTGGTTCTGTAATTTTTGTGCCATTGTGCTGTAACTCAGAGCAGATCTGGGTGCTGCCTTTGAGGCAATCTTATTTTCATAGCTAGCTTTGGATGATCTTATAAGGGATCTCAGATTCTTGCTGAGGCTGACCAGGGAGCTCCTCCACTCATGGGATTTTACTCTCTTTTGCAACAATTTCTTCATTCTGATGAAGTGTGTGTTTATTGCAGGAGACCACCAGATTGGATTCCTTTTTTTGGAGGAAAGTGTCTTGGTTCTGTTTAGGATAGCACGATCCATGCACTCATGTAAGTGCTTATAGAGTGCATTTGTGTAGGATTCAGCAGTCGTAACTGTATTGTCTCTCTGCATGGGTGTCATGAAGTCCATCACTTCTGTCCTAAGAAGCATGAAGTTGGCTTTAGTGAAATTCTTTACAGTGGTTTCCTTAATGGAGGGTGGGGGCGGGATGTGGCTATCTAGGGTGATTAGCTTATGGTCGGATCTGACCAATGAGGAGTTGACTTCAGGTGTGGAACACCAGTCACTCATGTTGCTTAATGACTTGGTCTAGGATATTGTTGCCTCTGGTGGAGGTGTGGATAAGTTGATCCAGGGGATTGGAATTTATGAATTCCAGAAAGCGCTGAGCAAAGGAGTTGGTACATGAGTAGTTATCCCAGTTAATGGTGGGGTAGTTGAAATCGCCCAATATTAGGGTGTTTGGTTGAACCCTAATATTTTCCAGTATATCAAGAAAAGAGGAGTGGGAATCCTGGGGCATGGTGGGGGATCTGTAGCAAGCTACAATTTGGATTGCAGTTTTGCCCAGAGTTAGCTGCACTTGGATAACCTCGGCTGCATTGCTGAGCAACTAGCCTGGAGGTGTGGATATACTTAATAAATATGGACACACCTCCACCTTTGGTGTTCTGGTCCAGGTTAGATGGTCGAAAAGTGTGGTATGAGTTATAGCCTGGTAATGCAGGGGTGCTCTCTGGAGCCTTGAACCAGGTCTCAGTCACTACACAAACATCGATGTTCTTCATTTTAAGGAGCGCGTCGAGTGACTGCATTTTGAGATTTAGACTTCTAGCATCGAGTAGCATTAGCCTCAGTTTTTGCTTGCCTGTTCCTGTTATGGTGGCGAATTTGTCATTTGAACCTTGCCTAAAAAAGGCACTATAGGGGTGGCAAGAGCCTTTGCCAGTATCCAGAATCCCAGGGCTGACAGCTGCAGGCCATCTCTGGCAAAGCATCGTGGTCTGTTGACCATGTCGTCCCAGGCAGACAGATACTGGATCCACTTAGAATGACACCAGAAGCTTAGCCAATTGTTGAAGTCAATCATTTTGTCCTTGTACTGCGGTATCATTCTGGTTGATGGCAGGATGCCACTCAGGGCTAGCGTCATACCTGCCTGGGCTACAAGATCGGAGAGTTCTTCCATGTCTCTTTTCATGTAGTCCAGGGTGGTACATCTCAGGTTGTTCACACAGATCAGTCTCATTAAAACTACCAGAACTAACCTGACCCCCCCCCCCCTTGAAGCCAATACAGACATATATTTCAACAAAGCAATTTATTACCTCCTGTGGGATGGTATACATAGCTTGACTGCACCTCCCCCCTCAGATGGAACAGGCAAGTATGCTGAGCACTACATCCATGCATTATGCAAGCAGCAGTACAATTTCATGGACTCAGCTGTATATGACAGGAGGAACACAGGCTCCACATGGCACACCAAGCCTGCCTGCTGAACAACTTCCATTAGCAGGCTGTACAGTAAGAGGTGGAGATTGCTGTGTGACAGTTGGGATGAGGGTGCCCCCCACAAAATGGAGGCACAATCTCCTTAGCTACAACAAGTGCATAGTGTTATTGTGACGTCATGTAGACACTGCAAGTGACAAAATTAACCACCCACACAAAGCAGAACCACAACGCATAGTGTAGTTACATGTGAAACCTCAGAAGACAGGCCGAGATTGTTGGTGAACTCTTATGTAATGATAACACATATAGTGGGTCTGTACTCATAGCTAACCTGTAGCCCCACAGATTCTGTGTCAACTTCACTCCCCTGTCCCCACCACATGTGCCATATGACATTCCTACAACCTATCCCATACCTTCCATATCTACAGAGCAAGTCATAACTGGCCTTTCTATGGGGGATGCACAGCATCTATTGGACATGCTAATATCCTAGGCTGTGTCCTACATGGGATCTGACAATGATTACTAACACCATTGAGAAGATCTTGCAATCATACTGAAACCACTGGCTGCATCCCAGGTGACTGGACAACGGCAACTGTTATACCCTTATACAGAGGTGGTGCATCCACTGACCACCAGAACTATAGACCTCTTTGCCTGAGTATCCATATCTGTATGCCCGTAGGGCAAATCATCATGGAGCTGATCAGCACACACATATGTGATCTACACACAGTTGATTGTACACAGTTTGGATGTCAGACAGGGAGATCATGACTGTTAAATATGTGGACATGTCTGAGACAGTCACCAAGGACCTGGGTGAGGCGACATCAGTGCATACAACCTCCTGGACTTAGCCAAGCCATCTGACTATATCTCCCACTCAGGCATCATTTACAAAATCACCCACTTAGGCATCCACTTTAATATCATTGTAAGGTCACTAAGTAGCCCATTGATGGAATACATACTCAACATAGGGACATCCGCCTCCAGTAGCTGATCTGTGAGCAGCAGTGTTCAACATGGCTCAGTCCTGTGTCCTCTACTGCTTGGAATCCATTTAGCCATGATACAAGTGAATATTGAATGTATGTGGCTAACATTGTTGCCTGATGCCTGCAAACTGTGAGTGCTCATAGAGCCTGTGAGTTATGTCAATATCCTACAACAGGGTATTGATAAACAAATGCCTGTTGACATACTAATGACCATAAACCCCATGCAAATATATATGTAGTATCATTTCCATAACTAACACCTATGTACCTGTAAGTAGCACATCAGTCGCAACATGTGATGTACATACTCAGGGGTGATACCAATGGGCCCACAGGCCTGGCCACACATATTTATACCTAATGTGCATGAGATCACCATATCTTCCCAGTGGTATGGCAGGAATCATATGTCATAACTGAGGGCACAGTCACAATCACAATCACAGTCATAATTGACATACTCATAACCTCCATGTATTCTTTCCTCAGCATGCCAATATCTGAGTGCAATGGCCATTTGGTAATGTACGTTTCCAAGCACTACTGGCAATTGTACACAGCAGTATGGTCCCTCACAAGGGAACTTCAAGTCTTCAGTATCTGTTCAATGTGGATCATCTGAAATCAGTGCCATTGTAGCCTGTGCCAT
Organism: Protopterus annectens; assembly: GCF_019279795.1. Taxonomy (NCBI): domain Eukaryota; kingdom Metazoa; phylum Chordata; order Ceratodontiformes; family Protopteridae; genus Protopterus; species Protopterus annectens. The sequence goes on along the minus strand of NC_056733.1, from coordinate 29,281,139 downwards.
ATAGACTACTCAAAGGTTATTTCTGCCTTGCATTTGGCCAATGTGTGACCCTGCTTGACTGTAAATGCTGCATATCTGTAGGTGGCAAGGTGCATGGATTAATCACTCTAAGGACATTAACCTAGTATGTGACATCAGTAAGACATGTTGGTGGGAGAGATCTGTCTAGCAGATTTCAACACATCTTTGAAACAGAACCCTGCCTAATGGCAAATAGAGCACCTCAGTGCACCTCATCATATGCTATCTGCATGATTGGCAGGGTGACCTTCATTTCACCACAGGACTTTTGCCTGTGTCCCTCTTAGACTGGGACAATATGTGCTGATCATGTACATAAGGGTATAAAGTTGTCTAGGGTTATAAGGGCTGTATGGCCATTATGCTAGGGAAGTTCAAACGTCCTTTAGTTCCATAGCTGATGTAAAATGCTGTAACAGCCCCACACACAAACCTGGCTACATTGAGGATAGCAACACTTCCAATTACTACTTACAGGACACGGCATGGTACACACATTGTGCAAGCTGGCTGTATGCAGATTAGAACACTTACCTATCTAATAGTACATACTACAGATCACAGTATGTGATGCACACAACACATCTCGTCTGCTATTACTATCTCTTTAGGACACTATACATCACAGTACCTATCGCATGTGCCACAGCTTAAGTCTGACATTGCAAAGGCAGCTGGTAGTTTTAAGGTAGATTACATCATCAGGCCTTGTAGAAGAGGGCAGTTTGGAAGCCTGCAGCAACTTACAGGGCCAAAAAGTGCATAACCATTGCAGTTTGATAGCCAATGAGGGTTTCTCAATTGTTTTGCAGGAGGATGCATGCGCACAAACATACACCAAGTGGCTTGGAGTGAGATTAGAGTCCCTATCTAACTAGTCTTACACACTATAGATCACAGTACTTATTGCACACACCACAGCTAATGTCTGCTTTATATATCATTGCCAGCAAACTACTTGTCGATTACTTAAACTAGGCTTGTGTTGAACAGTATCTGTGGCCTGCAGAGTGATATTGCTTCATACTGTTATCTGCATTTAATAACCTAGCAGTCAAATAACTGTTATTTATCTTAGCTATGTATCTACAGTTACCAGTATGGCCATATGTGGCTGTTTGCACTTGGATTGGCAAGCCTGTGGGCAGGAACAATGTGCCCTGTCCATGAATGTGGAGACAATATTATGATGGTGAAGTGGTGGGCAGTAGTGTTGTCACCTCACAGCAAGAGGTTCTCTAGTTCGATTCTCGACTGGAGTGTCTACTGTGCGGAGTGTGCATGTCCTCCCTGCGTTTGTGTGGGTTTTCTGTAGGTACTCCGGTTTCCTCACACATTACAAGGACATGCGTCTGGAGCATTTCTCCCTGGGTCTCCACTGAAAATTGGCGTTGTTCCAAGTTGGACTTTCCCAGTGAACAAATGTTAAATAAATAAAATAAAATTACACCATCTGCTCACCTGTTGCTGTATGTGTGGTGATATCCAGCAGGCACAGATGTGTGTAGGTAAGTGCATTATGTACTGTTGAGCCCTTACTTTGGATTCTTTGACCAACATTATAGATGTGTGATAGTGCAGCATTCCTCAACATTTTTAGTGTATGTAGGACAATACAGACATTCACACACATATTTATGTATATAACAGGGATGTATATATAAATTTAGCTGTGTATGTATGATATGCGTATGTGTTATGCAGATATATGGGGAGACACTGAGAAGTATGTATATATGCAGTATATATATATATATATATATATATATATAAATGTGTGTGTGTGTGTGTGTGTGTGTGTGTGTGTGTGTGTGTGTGTGTGTAGGTATATATATATATATATATATATATATATATATATATATATATATGTGTGTGTGTGTGTGTGTAATGTATATATATATATATATATATATATATATATATATATATATATATATATATATATATATACATATATATGCATTTGTAAATACATAGAGATAGATATAGTATGTATGTGAGAAACAGATAGTGACAGTTGTATATGTATACATATACGTATGTATACACATATCTATACATAACAGTTCATTTTGATCAAAGGGCAACAGAATTGCCCTCAGTTTAACTAAGAATACAAGTATGCCCAGTGTGATTGTCAGCACTTATAAAGTGACTCCAGCCCACACCTACCTGTATTCCAGTCAGGGATTTTGAGTGTTACAGACAATGACTTCTGTCCCTGTTTCTGCAGTACTGCACTTCACTCAAAATATCCATGGCATTCTCTAGCTGTCTGATATAATTAACATGCGACAGAGGGTAATAATCTTACACCACACACAGACTGACATTTGGTAAAGAAATAACATATAATAATACCTCACATCCAAAAGATGTGGATACTTCCAGATTAGAACCATCAACATCATCACCCATGCTAACTCCTCTAATCCACTGAGCCACACAAGCTGCTAGACAGAAAGGACTCATTCATGACACAATCAACAGCATACATATGTATGTTTGTATTTCTGCATTAAGTGAGACATACACATGTATGATCAATTTCTATGTTACTGCACTGAGATTGCCTGGCCTGCTGATATACCATTGATGAGTTACTGTTAAAGCAGTTATATGAGAACATTGCTGTGTTCGGGGTAGGGAACAATACTACATATTCTGCTGGGATACACAGAAGTCCAAATATCATGTGACCCCACTGTTTAACATCTCCCTTGACTGATGTAGTGAATACACCAACCATGAGGCCTAGTAAATATTAAGGAATACATACTAGTGGACCGGGTATCTGTAGTCCCATGTGGATGTTACATTTGTCCAAATAGCCCACTATATTTACTTGCATTAATGCAGCAAATCCATCCATACAATACCATTTCATAGTAATCCTTTCAAATACTGTGTAGGTTAGAGACTTACCTTGCGAATGCAGCAGTTGACAGAACTGTATATCAGTGCTGACTCTGTCTGATGCAAGCAGTAGCTGATACATGGATAGGTACAAGTTGTGAGGGTTGCCTGGCATAAATTTTAATATCTGTATGTGAGTAGGAGTAAGGTGTCAGCCCCTAAGTCCCTAGGTTGTCAGTGAATGTGCTATGTGTTGCATATTAGACAAAGCCAGGGCATACTGAGCATGTCTATGCCTGTCTGCCAGGACATCAGCAGGGGATTCCTCCTCTGAGTCCTCCTGTGACTATGGCTGTGGTGACTTATGCACTGGTGGGGGACTGTGTATCCCCTCCCTTTGCTGATCCTGCTGCAGCTGTTTCCACAGGATCATATTGTGTAGCATAGTACATAGTGTGAATATATGTCCACATCTGGCTGAAGAGTACTGCAGGACTCCACCAGATATATCTAGGCACTAGAGTCATGACTTCAGAAGCCAAAACATGTGATCTATGATGTTCCTAGTTTGTGTGTGTGCCTCATTATGGTATTTTTCCATGGATGTGTGTGCATTTCATATGGGTGTCATCATTCATAGTTCCAGGGCATAACCAGCACCCCCCAGTAAATTGCCATGTGGAATTTCCCCCCAGCAAGCATCTGGTACAGTTGTGGTGTGTGCCAGATATGGGAGTCGTGATAACTGCCAGGCTGCCCGCACACACATTCAAGATAATCCCCTGAGCATTCCCACATGACCTGACAGCTCATGGAGTGGAACAACTTGCTGTTGATGTAGATTCTACCCTCCTCACCGGGTGGTGCCTTGAAGTGTACATGAGTGCAGTCTATGGCACCCAGTACTTCAGGGTAGCATGCTACATGGTAGAAGTGTTGAATATTGCTGGCCCTCACCTCAGTGGTGAGGTGAAAAGAAATGCACTCACTGGTATGTGGTAGTATGGCATCTGGGAGCTAGTGTAGTACCCTGGATTCAGATGTCTGTGAGACCCCATCATGTCTTCAGTTGGTCTTTGGAAAGTACCTGTAGCTAGTATCCTTAGGGCTACACATACCTTTGTTTCCACTGGGATGGGTTACCCTCTGTTGGCTTTAGGTCTGAGTTGAGGGTGGCAGAGCTCATTGAGTTCCTGTAGAATGTCTCTGTCCACCCTGTAGCAGTCTATAATCTCCGGCTCATGTAGCTCCTGGTAGGTTACCCTGAGCCTGGACACCCTTCTCCTCCTCTGTCTAGGCCTATTGTCAACAGCACCAGCAGCATTGACTTCAGCATCTAACATCTACAGATGTAGCAGACCTGCAGCATGCCCTGGCATTATCTCAGTTAAAATTCCCAGGTCGGTACTCCAATGGTGCAGAGTATCGAGGGAAAATCAGAATGTAGGGTGTATGCATACTTTATACAGCTTTGCTGTAGGTGCAGAATATGTATTAGCTAACTATTATGCATTCCACCTGCATACGATATAATTAACATCATTTAATGGTTCTATTTCAGTGTGTAATGCTGCCCACAGCACTGTGGCATGCAGCATAGCTTAAACAAGTCAAAACATCTAATTGCATACATACAGTTTTCAGACACACCCAGCAAGGAGGCGCGCCACACAAACACATGAACTGAAGCTTAACAAAGCTTAGATGTCAGTGGACACCCCCCCCATGGCAGCTACATCCTGTCTAAATATCAACATGGGTCTAAGACTCTACATGAAGGGGATATGTGGGCACAATTACTCCTTTCTGCTATTCAGTAACTCCACCTCATTTGTATACATATCTGTGCTCACAGCCTGGAAACTACACAATTTATAGCCTATCATGTTAGCAACAGCAGCAATGTACGATTGTAGGGACCACATGCAAGGTCCTGTAATACATTTTTGTCACATCATATTACATTTTTTTTTCCATTTTCTTTTTTTATAAAGCATGTTTGCACACTGCGGTGTGCAGTGCAAACATGCCAAGATTATTAAAAAAATAATAATTTAACTTATGTCCTTTACTCATTCTAACATACAGGATAATAGTTTTGCTCATATATGTATGTGGTATTACATTTTCAGGAAATTTATGTCCATATATCTACAGTTTTACACACACTTTTTTCTATCTACACTTCTGTACACGGATTTTTTTCCCGTACACTACAAACACTGACACAGGATCTGAAAAGCTGCCTTTCTGATTGTTGAATCACTCTACCTGTCTCATTTGCATGAGATACACCTGTTTATGAGGCGATTTCCATGCCATGGAAGTTTCCTTGTTTACGTATGCATATGTGCTGCTCAGCAGCATTTACCGAATCTCAAAATGTTCACGCTCATGTAAGCATCACGGTGAGATGCCTACATGGGAAAGAAAACCTGTAAGTTTTATTAAATTCTCCCAGAAAACAAAAAAGCTCTTTATGCATTTTAGTAGCACGTAGTTTGATATACTTTATACTGAAATATGAAGCACTGAAGATCTTAAGTCCTTATTGCAAAAGCAGCATCAGTATTCATTTCTGAATGCTGGTATGGAAATGAATGCCAGTACTGTCCCAAGTAATAACTGATCTGCATCTGCCGATGGAGTCATTTAACACCTTGTGGCTAGAATGGCTGCCCCCATTCCCCACCCAAGCTACTCTTCTGAGTCTAAATGATCAAATGGCTAATCAACTTTCACCTGGGTCATGTCAGGATAATATACTTAATGAGAGACACTTTAAATCTTCCACCAGTACTGGGCAGTATGGCTGAGCTTCTCTGTGGTCTCTGTGGTGCAGATAAACAGGGGTGAGGGGTTGTCTGGTGATCAAGATATTACTTCGATGGTGAAGCAGTGAAATCTGGTCTCTTTAGTGATAGCTTTTTAAATTTCTTATCTAAAAGGCATAAGATGCTAAATATCCATATAGTAGGTAGGTAGGGATTCCCCTAATCTGTAATGTAGCTGGACTACCTAGTGTTTGGCTCTATAAAAAGCGAATAAAGACATACCCCAGGATTCATGAAACTAGCGCCAGGCGCAGGCATAGCGTAGGAGTTCTAATTCCAAATATGGCCGCCGAGCGATTCGGGTATGAGCCAATTCCACGTGCACTACCAGCGTACGCCAGAGCTGCACAGCTCTCGGCAAATGTATGCTAATCACCCCATGTGCAGTAGTGCAGCATGCAAATGAAGGTACATAGCAATTCATGAAGTGGTGCAGGCGTAGCATAAGCATACAGAAATGTAAACCAAAAAACATGGTTTACATTTTCCCAAACATAACATCGGAGCCATGAAAGTGGAACAAATTTACATATGATAATGTTAATATATGCCAATGGCTGGATATATAGCCAATGGCATAAAAACACATGCACAACACATAATAAATAACATTTACTGCCATGGCCACACTAATGCAAAGTAAACCCGCAGTGCTGCTGTGTGCAAATGGGATCATAACAAAAATATATTTAGATGTTATAAAACTGCAATGTGGCACAAGTCAAGAATTCCCCATAATAGTGAATGGCAGGCATGCTACACCACAACCATGGTGCAAGGGTTGCTAAGGGTCTGTGACAGTGTTTGGCACGGTAACTAGGAATTAGTAGTCAATGCCATGCAAATAAGGAAAGTAATACTGAATCGCAAACGCCTTGCCAGCATAAAGCTGTACCACATGGCGTAGCAGTATAACACCGAGGAGTGGCCTGGAGGTATACATGACATCAGGAAAGGGGTGTGCCACTGTAGCTGTAAGCACATTGGAGTATTGCTAATCTGGGTTGCCCATTGCTAAGCAAAGCCGCAGGATAGGGGTGTGGATGTAGCCATAGCTTTGCTTAGCTGAGAGCACACAAGGTGACCGAAAGCGCATGTGTATGCAGATGACAACATGCTCGAAACCCGGTAAATGGCTGCGAGCGGCGTGCACCACAGCTGGAATAGAAAGGTTATGGGAAGACAATAAAGAAATGCCACAGCAGGGTAATTGGAGTACAACTGAGTAATTAACACCTATTAGCTAACAAGGCTGCTAGCAGCAACCTGCAGAACAGGAAAGGGGAGGTGTCGGATTGCAAAGAAAAGAGAACTGTCACAGCAGAACAAAGCAAACATGCAGTAGATCGGCTACAGAATACATTTTGCAACACAATCCTGGGATGGGAAAGTACAAAACAAGAAAGCAGGCTGCTGGATGCATGCCTGACAATGGGAGAGGAATCGGTTTGAAAAATGAAGGCAAGGGCAAGAGATGATCCACGGCAGCCAAGTGTAATTCAACACCAAAGGCCCCACAATAGCTGTACCTGTGGTAAAACCCATAAGTAAGATACCCTGCACCTCGTATTGTACATACATACCCAATGGCATCATTAGTTTTCAAAGCACAATAGTATAAAGTGTGAAGGCACCTCACACACACTTGTGTATTCCCAAACACTGCACCAACCGGTGTAAACAGACGGGGAACTTTTAAAATGTACATGTTGGGAGCTGCCATAGCTTTGATTCATCAGCATGTGTTGGAGACTGAAGGTGTTGTGGAGGATGATGCTGACAACCACCTCAGGCACCGGAGGAGGAGAAGAGTGTTCAGACCAAGGGTAACCTACCAGGGGCTTGATGATCTGGAGATAGTAGAGCATTACAGGGTAGACAGGGACATCATACAGCAAATCGTTGAGCTGTGCCAGCCACACCTCTGAGCCAGAAACAACAGAGGAGAACCCATCCCAATGGGCACGAAGGTATGTGTAAGCTTGAGAATACTAGCCACAGGTACCTTTCAAAGGCCAACTGGAGATATCATGGGGATCTCACAGGCATCAGCATCCAGGGTACTCCACCAGTTCCTGGATACCATGTTACCACATGCCAATGAGCATATATTCTTCCCCCGAATGCAGGAGGAGTTGGCCAGCAATATGCACCTCTTCCACCGTGTGGCAGTCTACCTGGAGGTACTGGGTGCAATAGACTGCACACACATACACATCAAGTCACCACCCGGTGAGCATGGCAGGCGCTACATAAACTGCAAGGGATACCACTCCATCAACTGCCAGGTCATGTGCAATGCCCAGGGCATTATCATGGATGTGTGTGCTGACAGCCCTGGAAGCTACCACGACTCTCACATCTGGCATACCTCACAGCTGTACCAGGTATTTGTCAGGGGGGACATCCCATATGGCCACCTTGTGGGGGATGCTGGCTATGCACCGGAGCTGTGGATGATGACTCCCATCAGAAATGCACACACACCCATGCAGGAACGCCATAATGAGGCACACACACAAACCAGAAACATCATAGAGCATGTGTTTGGGATGCTGAAATCATGGTTCCTTTGCTTGGACATATCTGGTGGAGCCTTGCAGTATTCTCCAGGCACGTGTGCCCACATCATCATAGTATGTGCCATGCTACATAATATGAACCTGCAGAAACAGCTGCAGCAGGGACATAATGGTGAAGGCCCTCACAGCCCACCACAATTGCCAAGGGCACCACAGGCACAGAGGGATTCAGACCACGAACACCCTGTGCCATCCCCAGTAGGCAGACGGAGGCGTGCCCAGTATGCCCATGCCTTGGCAAAGAGGTAACGTATAGCACATACACTGACAGTGTAGGCCCCTATGGACTGACACATTTCTCCACCTGCACACACAGTAAACATGGATGGCACACACACACGACCACCTGTAAATTGTCATTTATAGGTGGTCTACTGTATGCATCCTACATAGGCAGCCCTCAACTATTGCACACACAACTGCTATTGCCACAAGGTAAGTCAATACCTGAACAGTAAATTAAGCTAACAGCATGTGTTGATACTGTATGTATACATTCCTAGGTACATCTGTAGGCACATGCCTAACTGTCAGAGGCCATTCATAAGCCTAGCCAAAATGTGTCTGCTGTCGCCACCCCATTGATTAACTAACTGTCCCTCTGTGGAGCAGAGCCAATTGCGGGATCCCTGGGGTGTAACCATTGTTCCCCACCCACTCTGCAAGGATTCCCTGGTGTGTTAATGAGGGGCTCCATATAATGCAATCAGGGATGTAGTTCCAAAGCATGGGGTGTGTCCGGGTCAGGAATGTATCCCTCCAGCACGTCCTAGTCATTGTTACATTTAGGTACATATCCCAGAGCATGTGGCTCTCAGGGGCTTTTGCTTACGTGGAGCATATCCATCAATACTGTTTTGGACATGGGCCTTGTATGTTCAGCAGAGATCACCTCTGAGTATGTGGTATGCAAACGAGTACAGTTGGAGTTTCTGTAGTTGGGCTGCATACTTCATCCTTTGGAGGTCAGTATTCCTCTTGGTGTGGTAATGTTGTGGTATTTCAAGCTGTTGCTGTTGTCTCATAAGGTACATCCCAAATGGGGTGTTGTACCCTTTAATGTGTTTCATAAGTCATGAGTATAGAGGCACAATGGCTGCCTTTGTTCTGGCTACAAACCCATTAGAGATTGGGGGGCCACATAGAAGGATATCCACACCACCTTGCCAATATGGTTATCAAAGGAGTGAATGCTATCTACTTGGGTTCTAAGATCCCTTATTACATCTTATGTATGTAGGGGACTACCACCTATGTGATAGTCCGTGGGTGATTGGTGTAATCCAAAGGGGATGTCTATGCACCTTGTGGCATGCAGCTTGAGGCCATGTTATTGACACCAGGTATCCATCCCAGTGACACCCTTATGGAGGGTGTCTGTATCAGCTGGGGAATCAATCATGGCCCCTAGTTCGCAGTCATGAGCAAACCTTTTCAGGGTAAGTCCTCCTGTGCTAGCCTGTACCTCAGAGAAGCATATACATGAGGGGCCCTACGACCGAGCCCTGGGGGGTGCCAATTGTAACTGATTTACAGTAGGACTTAGTGTATGCTACCCACACTGTGTGGGTTCTGTCGGTGAGCCACTTTGCATAATATCTCGTGACGTAGGGGTTAATGTGCAGGTGGATGTGTATGTTGATAATACCAGAATGGGGAATGGTGTTGAAAGCCTTTGAGAGGTCAAGGTAGGCTGTGTGGACCTCCTTACCCTCATCTACTGCCTTGGTAACTGTCTCAAAGGACTCCAGCAGGTTTAAGAGGCATGTTTGGGCCATAACAAATCAAACTGGGTGGGATCAAAAGTTTGGAGGCCACCAATGTCTCTGTGAATGAGATCCATGATGATGTGCTCCATAGCCTTGCAGAACAGTCTAGTCAGGCGTTTAGGGCAATAGTTCCCCTGGTCCATTGTGGTGCCACCTTTGTGGAGTGTGATAACTGTTGCCGTGTGCCATTCAGGGGCCACAATGCCTGCTGCAAGGCTATTATTGAATATGGTGCCTAAGTGGGGAGCCAGTTCGTTCTGAAGTTCATGGAAATCCTAGCCTGGGATGTTGTATGGTCACATGGATGCTGTGTCCCTGGCTTTAGAGAGTGCAGCTTTGAACTGCGTAGTTGTGATCGCAGGGACTCTGCATCATTCCTGTATAGATATGGGCCCTTTAGGGTGTGAGAGTGGTGTAAAGTTAGCACTGAACCTATCTGCCAGGATGTTGCCAATATCAGTCGGTTCTGTAATGTTCGTGCATTACTGCTGTATGTCAGAGCAGATGTGGGTATCGCCATCGAGAGTAGTGACATACCTCTAGAACACTTTGTGGTAGTCCTTGGAATTAGTCATGGTTATGTCTACGTAGTTAGCTTTGGAGGATGTGAAAAGGGATCTCAGATTCTTACTGAGGCTGACCAGGGAGCTCATCCACTCATGGGATTGTACTCTACTTTACAACAGTCTCCTCCTTCTGTTGTACATTATGTCCATGGCAGTGGACCACCAGAGTGGCCTCCATTTTCTGGTGGGTACCGTCATGGTTCTGTTTGGGATAGCATGATCCATGCAGTTGTGTAAGGGCTAATTAAGTGCAGTTGTGTATGATTCACCGGTTGTAACTGTATTGTCCATCTGCACGGGTGTCATGACGTTTACTACTGCTGTCATAAGAAGCCTGAAGTTGTCTTTGTAGAAATATTGTACTGTGTTTTCCATAAAGAGTGTGGTGCCGGGATGTGGATAACAAGGGTGATTAGCATACATTCAGATCTGACCAACCAGGAGATAACCCCAGGTGTGGAACACCAGTCACACATGTTGGTAATGACCAGGTCTAGGATATTGTTTCCACTGGTGGTGGTGTGGATAGGTTGATCCAGGCGATTGGAGGTTATGAATCCCAGAAAGCGTTGGCCTAATGTGTCGGTACATGAGTAGGTATCCCAGTTAATGGTGGGGTAATGTCAGTCGCACATCAGTAGTGTGTCTCTTTGAACCCTACTTTCCGGTACACCAACAAGAGAGGACCGTTAACCGTGGGGTATGGTGGGGGATCTGTAACAAACTACAGTTTGTATAGCAGTTATGGCCAGAATTAGTTGCACTTGGATAACCTCTGACGCATTGTGCTAAGCAACTAGCCTGGAGGTGTGGATATCCTTAGGAAATATGGACACACCTCCACTGTGGGTGTTCCGGTCCTGGTTACATGACTGAAAGGTGTGGTATGAGTAATAGCCTGGTAGTGTAGGGGTGCTATCAGGAGCCTAGAAGCAGGTCCCAGTCACTGCACAGATATCAAAGTGGTCCATTACAAGGAGTGCCTCTGGTGAGTGCATTTGAGATGAAGACATCAAGCACTGAGTAGCATTACCCTCAGGTTTTGCTTGCCTGTTCCTGTTATGCTGGTGAATATGTTATTTGAACCGTGCCTTAAAACAGGCACTATAGGAGCAGCAAGAGCCTTAGCCATTATCTGGAATCCCAGGGCCGACAGGTGCAGGCCATCTGTGCCAAAGCATAGTGTTCTGTCGACCATGTCATTCAAAGCAGACAGATACTGGCTACCCTTGTAATGACACCAGAAGCATAACCAGTTGTTGAAGTAAATCATTTTGTCCTTGTACTGCATTATCAGTCTGGACGATGGCAGAATGCTACTCATGGCTAGGGCGATACCTGCCTGGGCTACAAGATTAGAGAGCTATTCCATGTCTCTTTACATGTAGACCAGGAAGGTACATCTCAGAGCATTCACACTAACATGGACAATGTCACAGTCATATTGTACCTGTTGAGGAGTGACCTGAGTGCATAGGTTATGTTGTGGATCCTGCTACCTGACAGGAAGCTGACAGTAACTATCTCCTTGTGTAGCCTGGTGAGTGGGACATCAGTTTGATCGCCTATAGAGTCACCTATGACTAGTGTGTTGGGTATGTTATTTCGCCCTATTGGCTGTGGTTGATGGGCACACTGAGTCTGTGGGCTATAAGTAATTGGTGTTGTATTGGGGGATGGGGCTGCCTGCATTTCTGCTTTGGAGTTCTCTGTTGCCTAGACTGAGTAGTATTGAGAGGCTCCGCAAATGTTGTTGTCTTACTATGTGTGGCCTGTGGTGGTGGAGATTTAGTGAGACTATGTGATGAGTGTGGTGTGGTGCAAATGTTTAACTTCCCCACATGATTGTCAGGTTCAGTCTGGGTTGGAGATGGCTTTACCTCCAGCATGGCTAGATATGTGCATCTCCCACAGATTGTAGTGTTGGATGTTAGGAGGGGAGTATTGACTGTGTACACAAGACACTTTCTATATTGCCTCATGATGCCCATATTCATCATATAGACAAGCTAGAACACTGGGAATTGACACTTGGACATGCCTGAATATATGACTATTTCCCACTAGATAAGTGAAGATAGTGTGTACAAGAGCTGTTTTACTCTAAGCAAGTGGGAAATGTAAGTACAAGCAGTGTTTACCTGAAGGTAATGAGGAGGAGTGAGTGCTATAGTAATTAGTAGCTCATGTAGTGCTTACATGTTCTGAACAAGTGCTGAGCATGAATAAGCAATACAGATAGGATGTTGGATAACATAAACACACTGTCCCCCCAACAGGTACACAATCATATATCCATGTGCACTACAGGGCCTCTGTAACCATAACTATGATGGTACAAGGTGCACTCAGGCTGCATGGGACCTGTCCACATCCCTGGTTGTATCATACACATATGGCAAAACAGTTTGCTATACACATACACATCATGTAAAACATAGCTTTATGTCAGTCTGTAAAAACACTGAATGGTGCACACCAACAGTTATCACAACCCACAAAGTGAAGACACCACTCATAATGGGAGGCACTGCACTATTACCCTGCTGAGTCTGGTCTGAAAGGCCATGAACCTTAATCAACATATATGTTGTTAGCAGTACAGATGTAGATGACAGTACGGATTATTTCACACTGCATATCATACCTGTGACAGGTCATTGGACATCATCACCCATACTGTGTGCCACCTACACTCAGTATACTAGATGTACATTCGTATGTCACAGGAGTGTTCTGCCAGTGGACCGTTGACAGAACCAACACTACAGTAGTTGTCTGATTAATATGTGCATATCACACCAGTGCCAGCTACAGTAAAACAGGGTTAATTTGTTGTACTCCCCCTCATTGTAGCCCATACCACACAGACAAATGGGAGGCATCTGCCTATGTAAGTATGTGAATGGCTATGAACTAGGAGCAATACCTGAACTAGGAGCAATACCTGACTCTGTGTTTTTGCACGCTTTAGCGTGCTTTTGCGCGAATTAGTGCGAAGTTGCTCATAGAGCAGCATCGGGCAGCGCCGGTTAATCAAGTTTAAATTATTTTTGGCTCCGTAAAGTCTGCTCTTCAATTTTTCCCTTAGAACTGCTCTACTTGCAATCTAAACAGCCTATACTCTATCTGAAAAGCTCAGCACTTGCTCCTAAAGCATTTTTTATACAGGTAAAGCACTCTTAAACAAAAGAAAGTACTTCATTCACCTAAATTCCCTTGAGTACCCATTTCCCTATAGGTCCTTTCTGACTCAGTTACACAGCAATCTTTTTCACTATTTCTAGCATGTCGAAGGGTCGGTTGCTGGCATCCTCTCCTGTTCAGCTGGTGAATCTGGGAATCTTGAGGCAATGTTACAATTGCCTCATGTACACAGACAACCCTCTCCTCCTCCCAACAAATACAAATATATGCGAGAGATGCAACTATATAGCCAAACTGGAGGCTGAACTCTCTCAATTCAGTACTGGCAAGACCAGTCAGGAGGAGAAGGTAACCACACACACCACAAACCCAGTCTCACATAGAACTATCACAACTGCAAACCAAACACATAAACACACAAAAACATACTCGGAGGCACTGATTAAAAATCTACCAAAACAACAGAGGCCTCCAAAGCAGACACCCAAGCAACCGCCACCTCAAGACATAGCACATGCAACACATAGTTCACAAAGTCAGTGTGCTAAACAGTCACAGCCCTTAAGGCCAAACAACATGCCAGACACACTTGTAATAGGTGACTCCATAGTCAGACACACTGACGTCCCGCTCACCAGACTGAATAAGGAAAAGGTCACAGTAAGCTGCCTGTCGGGAACTAGAATCCGCCACATAACACAAGCACTCAGGTCACTCCACAGCAAGTACAAATATGACTCAGTCATTGTACATGCCGGTGTGAACGATCTGAGACGTACCTCCCTGGACTACATGAAAAGAGATATAGAGGAGCTCTCTGATTATGTAGCCCAGGCCGGTATGACCCTGACCCTGAGCAGCATCTTACCCTCACCAAGAATGATGCCACAGTAAAGACAAAATGATCAGTTTTAACAATTGGCTTAATTACTGGTGTCATTCTAAGGGGATACAATGTCTGTCTGCTTGGGATGACATGCTTGACAAGCCACACTGCTTTGCAAGGGATGGCTGGGACCTGTCACCCCTGGGCTTCCGGATATTGGCCAAGGCTCTTGCCACCCCCATAGTGCCTTTTTTAGGCAAGGCTCAAATGACAAACCTACCTCCCTAGAAAACACAAGTGGAAAAAAACTAAGGGTAATGCTGCTCAATGCCAGAAGTCTAAACCTCAAGATGCACGCCCTCGAAGCCCTCCTCAGTATGGAGAACATCGATGTCTGTGCGGTGACTGAAACCTGGTTCAAGGCTCCTGAGAGCACCCCAGCACTATCAGGTTTTACCTCATATCATGCTTTCCGGCCCCAAAACGTGGACCGAACCACAAAACGAGGGGGAGTATCCATATTCATCAAAGATACCCACACCTCCAGGTTAGTGGCAATGCACGAAGCATCGGAGACCATCCAGGTGCAACTAACCATAGGCAAAACTGTCTTACAGTTTGTAGCATGCTACAGACCACCCTCTCAAACTCAGGAACCCCACACAGCCTTCCTGAAGACACTGGAGAGTATGAATGTATCTCCAAATACCATCATATTGGGAGACTTCAACTACCCAAACATAGACTGGGAACATTACTCAAGCCCCAACACCCTAGCCCAAAGGTTCCTAGAATTCATAAACTCAAATGCGATGGAACAACTAGTCACCTTTCCCACAAGAGGAGACAATATACTAGACCTGATCATCACAAACATGGGGACAAAATGCTCCACACTGGAAGTATATCCCTCTTTGGTAAGATCAGACCATAAATTAATCTCACTGGAAATCCACATCCCGCCCCCACCCCCTGCACAAAAGACCACAGTGAAGAACTTCTCAAAAGCCAACTTCACACTTCTTAAGACTGAATTGGTATCCTTCAAGGCCCCTGGGCCAGTGGAAACCACAACCCACACTGCTAAATCCTTTACAAATGCCTTCTACGGGCACCTTCAAGAATGCATGGATCATGCAATCCCAAATAAAACCAAGACCCATTCCCCCAAAGGCAGGCGCCCGGTCTGGTGGACCCCAGCCATAAACAAACTTTACAACAGGAGGAGGAAGCTACTACATGACAGAGCAAAATCCCTAAAAGGGAAGGCATCTCTGATCAGTACTAGCAAAAAACTACGATCACTCATAAAATCATCCAAGGCCAACTTTGAGAGAAAAATCGCAAAAGACACAAAAGACAATCACAAGGCCTTCTTTAGCTATGTTAGAAACCTGGGTGGAAACTCCCAGATATGCTCAGAGTTAGTCCAAAATGACACAAAATACACTGAACCCACTGACATTGCCAACATTCTGGCAGACAGGTTCAGTGCAAATTTCTCCTCCCCCCCAAAAAGAGACATAACCATCCCAGCAGAGTGTAGCCTCCCTAACATCTCAGATGCCCAGGTAAGAGCCGCTCTCTCTAAAGCTAAAAACACAGCATCAATGGGACCGGACGGTGTCCCGGGCTGTGTGCTACATGAACTCCAAGAGGAACTAAACCCACACATAAGGCTGCTGTTTAATCTTAGCCTTACTACAGGATAATGCACCCAAAGAGTGGCGACGGCAACAGTGGTCCCACTTCACAAAGGCGGTGCTTCTGGACCCTGAAATTACCGCCCCATAAGCTTGACGAGCCTGGTCTGCAAAGCTATGGAGAGGATCATTATGGAACTCATAAACAAAGACATTGGGGACCTACAGACATTGGATCCTACCCAATTTGGCTTTGTCAAGGGCAGATCCTGCCTTTTGAACTTGGTCGACTTTTTTGAAACAGTCACTAAGGCCATTGATGAGGGTAAGGCAGTTCACACAGCCTACCTTGACCTTGCAAAAGCCTTTGACACAATACCCCACTTGGGCATCATAGACAAACTCACCAGCTTAAATGTAAACCCATATGTCACAAGATGGGTTGCAAACTGGCTCAAGGACAGAACCCACAGGGTCAGAGTTGCTGGAGCTATGTCAGACTCTAAGCCAGTCACAAGCAGTGTCCCACAGGGCCCAGTCCTGGGACCCCTCTTGTTCGGCATTTATTTTTCTGAGGTACAGGCAAACATAGGAGGATTGTGGCTGACAAAGTTTGCAGATGACTGCAAACTGGGCGCCATAATTGATACTCCAGTGGACACAAACATCCTTCAGAGAGGCCTCATAGAAATGGATAATTGGTGCCAGAGCCATGGCCTTAAGCTGAACGCCAAAAAATGTATAGTCATACCCTTTAGGAAAAACAAGGTACCCACAAATTACCACATAGGTGGTAATCCATTAAATCTGGAAGAGGTAATCAGGGACCTAGGGACCCAGGTTGACAGTAACCTCTCATTTGACACTCACATTGCCAAATTGGTTAGGAAGACCTTCTATATTGCCCACCTTATCATGAAGGGTTTCACATCTAGATGAAGAGAGGTCATTGTGCCCCTGTACTCTTCTCTTATCAGGCCAATGATTGAGTACAATGCCCTATTTGGGATGTATCTTACCCGACACCTGCAGCAGTTGGAAAGACCCCAAAAGTTCCTCACCAAGAGGATAAAGGGTCTTAAACATATGTCATATGCTGCCTGACTGAAAAAACTCCAGCTCTATTCAGTCGCATACCGCCTACTCAGAGGTGATCTGTGCCTGATGTACAAGGCCATGTCCAATCCGGAATTAATGGACATGCTCCACCTCAGAAAATCCAAATCCATCAGAGCCACGAGAGCAAGAGACTTAAACCTCAACACAGAAATAAATAGGACGTGCTGGAGGGACAGATTCATAACCCAGAGGCTCCCTACACTCTGGAACAGAATCCCTATCCATGTTAGGCAGAGCCCCTCACTAACTCTATTCAAGAGAAATCTTGATGAGTGGATGGAAGATCGTAGGTTTACCCCATGGGTCATCTCTGTGTCACTACTAGACAGAGGCACAGTAAACTAAACCCTAAATGGGCGTAGTATTCTCATCCTAAGGGGTGGTGAAAGCCACACACACTCTGGCTAGGCTTATAAATGCCCTAGGGCAGATAGCCTAGTATGAAACTATGAACCTATGAACATACAGAAGTGGCTTCGTGGGTGAGGTGTGTGACATATGTGCACAATCTGACAGCTGCATATTGCATTGTCACCACTAGATTAATAACCCTGTACCCATGAACTACCACCTAGGCAGTGGTCAACATAATGGACACTGTGTGTAAGGGATGCTGCTGTGCAGTTTACCTCCCTGAGCTAGTGACATCACCAAGCCTATTAGGTAGTCATAAGTGGCAACCCTAGTCATGACAGGGTGCCATCCATGAATATAGAGATCATTGTTCAGCCATACCCATCACTCAAGTGACCTATATCAGATCACATATCACCTTTAAGGGGTATTGGCCATGTTTGGATGGCCGACACCAACCTTCACAATCCTCATCTCCACTATGTAGCATGATGCCTACCCTGCATGAAGCCATGTCCAACACTGTGATGTTGGACATGCTACACGTACATATCCTAATCTCAAATACATACGTCATGGACATCCACATTCCTAGTACAAGGATCGCCACATGCTGGACAGATCCTTGTGCCATACACATTACATACTCCTGCCATACTATGCAACCCTGTCCAGCAAAGCTGCAAATTTCACCTCTGTCAGACATGGTGTGATGACCGCATGGTAGATGTATCATTAACCGTGTGGATCAGTTATGTGGCACTGCTTCACCTGGCACTGGAAACACAGCTGTCTGCTACAGCTAGGTAACCTTACATCCTAGGCTCATACATGGCCCAGGGCATACAGACTACTAGATGACCTTGGCCGTACATGCTATAGTTGACAACCGTCCCTACAAATACCATCAGGCTAGCCAGTGTCCCATGTGTATCACATGTGTAACACAGGCAATACATGGCAGGATGTTGAACAGCTGTACAGTGCCGTGTAGATGTATATTGCAAAACACATGCATGTAAAGCCTTCCATGTGCATGTCTGCAGTGTCACAGGTCATGTCTGTTAAGGCAGTGTATGTGTTTATATGTGACATATATACAGCATCAAGGTCAACAGCATTAATGTGGACACATCCAAGCATGTGCTGATAGGTAAGAACACCAGTACAGACAAATAGACATACCCACATCAAGACAGCATCCACATGGAGTATGAGCAATGTAATCAGGTGACACACAAATATGGTGATAATATCCAATCCTCATTGGGTGTCACATGTGTGTGACACAAACATGTCAGTGGTGTCAGTGTCATGAAGATTTACAAAGACAACTATTTATATGTAATAAATGTGATACACATGTATGTGCAGCTGTATTTCTGTGCATCTCTGAGATACTGTGACCTGTCTCCATCATTATGTCTTCCAGGTATGCCGCGAGCAAGGCTACCAGCTTATACATGCTGGGAGGATGAGGCCCTTATACCTTATCTCCAAGACAACTATGATGTCCTGTTTAGCCATGTGCCACAGGATGCACAGCAGTGGGATGACCTGTGGCAGGAACTTTGTAGGAGGCTTAATGATGTGGGTGGCCATAACCGCACATACCAGAAGGTGGACAGACACTGCATGGACCTAATCAGATGGGTGAAACAGCGTGCAAATGCAATCACCAGGGAACAAGGTGCAACAGGTGCTGGGCCACCAACCCAGCCCCCATTCACACGTACCGAGGAGTTACTGGCCAACCTGGAGACACCAGCAGAACAGCATCCACAAGCCTTAGCTGACATTGTGGAGGTGGGTGTCTCTCATCCACCAAGCCTGGAGTTGCCTGGTAAGTCACTACTGCACATATAATGATTATATCCCATATAGTTGCATGTGTCACTGTACAATATGTAATGTAACATCATATGCAAGGCATGTATATACACATGCCATATACTATAGTATGCTACTCTGTGTATGCACACATGTGCATACACCATAGTATATCCTATCACAATGGCTTCCCATGTGCAATACTTACAAACTATGTGAAACACCGACATGAAACCTCAGAAACTGTCATTGCTAGATTTGTGGACAGCTGTGCATACAATGGTGGAGGTGTTGTTCAATGTAGGAACATGTACTACACATCAGAACTACACATGTGGGGTACACAAACAGTACTACACAGTGAGCTGGAGTATGGGCAGCCCACAGGATTCAACATTGTGGATTATGCCCCTGCTATGAGTGCACACATTGTGATGTGCCATATGACATGTCCATAACATGTAGTGGGCCAGCTGCAACATTGTCTCACTATCCCATAAAACATACCCCACATATCAAACATACAACCCTTTGTTTGCATAACCCTGTGAACAGTGGAGTATATGACATCTATGGGTGTATATCATATGGGACAACACAGACATGTGAGACAGACAGCCATTACAACCATTTGGCCAACACATGTTCACACATGTCTATGGAGGATGGCCAGAGACATGTAGCAACACAAAGTAGATGTGATGTGTTTGCGTGTACACCCTGTTGTACATTAGCTACACATGGTCCAACTATAGCCTTTGTTGAATGGTTATATTGCAGATGTGGAAGACTGGACATTCTACAGGCCTGTGCATAGCTTGTGGAGGTGTAACATCATTCAACCTCATAAGATGTGTTGAACATCATGACTGTGTCACAGCATGACAGTAGTCACCTGTACAGCATCCACATACATACACAGACAACCACATCAGGCCACAGATACAGTACATTTCCCTTGCTGCTGTTGGACATCACTGTCAGCTATGGACCTCATGTGTGTGGTACACAAATGTCATGTGGGACATGGTGTATTGACAAGTCTGCCATGTGTGGACATGGTTGCCAGGCAGCTAAAATATGTTTGCAGATGTGCAGGGGTGTCATCCGTATGGCCTTCTGTGACCTGTGTCACACATTCCACATCATGGTTTAGTGTGAATACACCTCACCGACGTGGGTCACAATCCACAGTATATATGTATTGTGTATGCACACAATCATGGCTATGCACTGTGTCTGTAATTCACACTGTATAGCAATAGAGACGTCTCATGATTCCATGCAATGGCACTCTGTACTTCACACTGTATAGCAATATGGACACCTCATAATACCCTGCAATGGTCATGCACATCTGCTAAATGTGCATTTTTATCTATAGGGCGGACAGATAACACTGCGATGTGACACCATTACCTCACTGTATATGTGACAGGACACCATTGTGTTAAACATGTATGCATGTCAATGCACACATCATCAGATTACATGTCATACTACATGTTAATGTCAAGGTCATATGCCACACATCAGCCATGTGTTCTGTTAACCTGTGCTGGTCCACATGGTGTAACACAGGGATGCATGCTTACTGCCATGATTGTGTGAAATGCATGGCTACTGCTATGACACATGCATGCTGTTGTGTGCAACCCAGGGATGTATGATAACTACCCCTATTATTGTCTGAGCTGCATGCCGTTTGCTGTATCACATGTATGTTGCATGCCGTCTTTCAAATCACATGCATGGTGTGTGTCTGTGTGTGTCTGTGTGTGTCTGTATTGTAATGTAGAGTCTTTGTCTGCCCTCACAGGTGATGTAGGTATGTTGCCCTCCTGCGGTCCAGCTGATGTTAGTGTCCACACAGACTCTAGCAGTGATGATGAACATATGCTTGAGGCACAGACAGGGTTGTCAGGGGCTGAATCTGTGCCATTTGTTGCCATTCCACCTATATCCCCCTCATCCCCGCACACAGATCTCATGCCAACACATACCCCATCACCAGTGGCCATAGAGGAAGGACAGTTGGCATGTGGTAGATTGGAACAGGAAAGTGTGGTGGCTCTGGAAGGTGTGTATTCACACCATAGTGTCAGGCAAATGACTGGAGATGGGCCACACAGTCATGTGGCCAGTGCTACTCATAGGAAGACCTCTGGCCGACATGCCCTTGCAGGACAGAGCGCAGCAGCTGGTTTCACTAGACGCATGTTTCAGGCTGTAATGGCAGCACAGGCATGTGCTGAATGGCAGAACAGAGAAGGGCAGAGGTTTCAGTGGGCTGATATCCGTTCTTTAAACAATAACATCCAGGCAATGGCAAATGCTCAACAGCAGATTGCCGAGGTTTTGGACAGACGATTGGGTGACATGGTTGGAATCCTTGACTGTAGCATGACAATCTGCGAGCATGAGCTGTCTGTGCTGGAACATCTGGTAGGAGTGAGGCATAGGGCATGTGGACGTAGGCCAGCTACATCACCTGGTGCAGGTCTACGTGAATGAGCTACCTCACATGCCCGCTCCCATAGTGGCGGTAGCAGCAGCAGTGCAGCTGATGCTGTGCTGTCCACACCAGGACACAGCAGGCCATGTGCACGTGGCCCTAGCTGGTCCCAACAGGGACACGGTTCCAGTGGACATGTGTCATCAGACAGTACCCAATCTGCACCTCTGCCTGGTAGTGCACGTGCAACCCCTGGCAGGCACAGGTCACGTGGCCATGGCCGGACACCATGAGATGTAAAACCTGGTCTGTACAGTCTGGAGCTGTCAATAATGCCCATGTGTAGGCCAGACATGTGGCAGAACTGTGTGCACACATACACGCACACACCAGAAACATCTGTAGGGCACCGCAACACACACATGCATAACAACCACACATGGCCAATTAGATCACAGACCCTAACCCACACATATGATGTCATCCACTGGTGCAGCCTAGGCCCCTGGCAAACATTATCACCCTGTGCATATGATGATGCCTGTGCAGCATCCCTGTCATCCACACCATCTGTGCAGGGACATGCTCATATGGTCTGATGCACAGGATGAACAGAATAGGGAGATAAGTGTAGATTACAATTGTTGTGTACTGTTGACACACAGCAGACATACCATGTAGTACAGGTTTAGAATGCATTGTTTTCTGTTCACAGTATGTGTCTTGGTAACAACAGTAACAGCATGTTGGTCATGATGTCCTGCTTCCCTCCTTCAGGTCTAATTGCATGTGCCATTGAGTGTCAGTGTTTGCAGTTAGTTTTCCATGTGTAAATGTGGACTACTCACAGGTATGTATGGCAATATCAGCATGCTATTCGTAGCTTCAACCTCACTGTTAAAAAGGCTGACATTCCAAAGATGTCTACATATCTACTGATCCAGGAGCATGGGAGCTGTGTACTAAGCTACAGTGGCTAGAGATGTGACATTCATACCAGGTGACAGGTACAGTTACATGGGGCAGGGAGTTTACATAGCAATCTAGCTGATGACAAGGGTTGCGGCCAGTTGATAGCTTGAGGCCTCACTGTGTAGCAGTAATACACATTCACATTACAGGACGAGAACACACAGCTACACACACGCGCACACACACACACACACACACACACACACACACACACACACACACACCCACGCACACACACACACAGGTATTCGTACGCATGTATTCAGACACACAGGAACACGCCCACACTCACGGGGTCGACACTGTAACACACACACTTGATAGTGTTGAGGTGAGGACCCTGCCTATGTGGTAATCACCATTACAGTGCTGTGCACCCACATGATGCGACACAGAGAATACACATGTACAGGTAGTCAGTAATGCCTAAGATCAACGGCATCAACAGGGTAGTAGATTGCATCACCTGGAGGGGTAAGGGGTCCTATCTGTTCACTATGGTAACATACATCCTCACTCCATGGACCAGACAGCCATACATACATACACACACACACACACTGTGGAGTCCACAATTGAATGCACCTATGTCATGCATATAGAGATAGCGCACATGTGTGATACACACCCGACCCCTGCCTATGTCTTGCTTTCTACAATGCAGTATGTACAGATCTCTGCAACAGTGTACAGGAGAGTGAGTAACAATTGGGATTATTCCCCACCATACGTGGCATATATGGACACACAAGCAAACACACATGGCAGTTCTGTGAATCAAACACCTGCTATCTTATGATACATATGACAGACATGCAGCAGTATTGCCCACATTACAATGTGTACCAAAGCTACCTTTGGCAATTCTGCTGATATATGCACACGGGAGGTCTTACGTGTTAAAGGTGTCAAGTGATTTACAGTCAGTGACACCCTGACTGCTGTGTAGGTTGTATGTGTTCCCCTTCAATTAACAGAACCATAGCTTAGTGTTTGCACATGTTATTGTAGGACTGCTTGTGACACACCTGTGAGCTGTCCTCAGCAAACATCCATCTGCAAAGATGGCCCACCACTTAGTTATGTCCACACATCCGTCCATACCTGATGTACATCTTACTGTACTGTCAGTATATCACCATATACAGTTGGCAATGATGGGGCTGCATTGCAACTGCATGTTGTAGTATGACACACGTCACATGCAAACATCAGCTACTGCACATGCATGGTAGCTGAACGCACACCACTACATGTACATGTGTGCAGGTTCTACATTCCTGTCATTTAGCAATGTTAGTAGCCATTGCAATAGGTGGACATGTGTGATGACATACATGACACATGGACTGTTGTATGATATGATAGTTCTCATGGGTAACCAGTAAAGAGGGAATGTTAACTCAGTCAACATTGATATCACACCTTATGTACTGTTAGCATTCAACAGCCATGGACCTACCTTTCATGTGCATTTGTGTAATTGCTGTAGCCACTTGTCTGCATGAAGGACAGCAACGGCTATGCTATATACATATGTGTTTTGTGTGTTTGTGTGTGTGTGTGTGTGTGTGTGTGTGTGTGTGTGTGTGTGTGTGTGTGTGTGTGTTTGGCATGTACATATCCACGGCAGGTACATGTATGTCATATCCAAACATGAGGGTGTTTACTGATGTACAGCAACAGTCATCTGTTACTGCTGTATATGACCCAGGGCCCCTGTTATGTGTACAGCCGACCTGGTTATGAACAGTGGTATCATTGCATTGCATAGCACATGATGCAACTGTGTCAGTACATGGGTGGTCTGCACAGTTGATGTCGAGCTAGGTACAGTCCACTGGTCATGGGTCACATGATGTTGTACTATTATATGTTCTACCACATGTATGGATGTGTGTTGCTGGTCCAAGGACATGGTGATGTCTGAGGGCTACATCATAGAAGGTGGCTTTTGACACTGTGATCTGCACCTGACACATCTGTGATGCCTTTTGAGAGTGTACTGGTCAGTACATGTGAGTGGCCCTCATGTACATGGGGACACCGCCATCTGGAGCGGTCCGTACCTGTGTTATGGCCCATGTGTCTGTATCCAAGGCATATGATGGTAGTGCTATTGTGCACAACTGAGCCTTCAGCCAGGTGTTCCTCACTGCACAGATGTCAGTATTCCCCATTGTTGGATCTACATTGGGCAGCTGTGATTACAAATGCTACACATCTAGCACTGTTTAGCATACACATACGATGCAGTTGTCCTCTAGGTGTCAGGGTGTAAACCTGGTCTCAGGGCATTCGACTATGAATGGCACTATATGGGCGAAGTAGCCACTCCTGGCAGGACATCACCACGGATGGTAGTAGTGTGCCAGGTTTAGATTGGTACATCTAAGGTGCCTCTATGTGTATGGGCATGGCCATTGTAACCCTGTATAGTGATAGTAGTCATCCAGTCAACAGATGGCCATACCCCACTTCAGGATGGATTCCTACATTGAACACACAGATTCAAAGGTATGTACATCATAACTGCCAGCATCCATATCAATGTCCACATTCCTAGAAGGTCATATTGACAGTCTTGAAAGGTGTAGTGTCTGTGGCGTGGCTCGTATCCATGTAGTATTGTAATAGTGGTCTGTAGATAGGCAGTTGTCCTGATCCCACCACTGGCATGTGTTTGTCTCCGTCTGCCTAGGGACAGAAATATGCTTTTAGACTGCTCACACTCCATACAATCCCTATCACCATCTTTGCCAATGCTGAAGATGTCACCTACCTAGAAGTACACCTCTAGGAGTACTGTGTCCCAGTAATCTCGGTAGTGCATTCTGTAACTGCGTAATGCTGTAGTGTGATAAGGTAGTTAGGTCGGTGGTCTAATCCCAGCCATGCCAACTGTGTGTGTGTCTCCGTCTGCCTGGGGACAGAATAATGCTTTTAAACTGCTCACACTCCATACAATCCCTATCACCGACTTTGCCATTGCTGATGATGTCACCCACCTAGAAGTACACTTCAGGGAGTGCTGTGTCCCAGTAATCTCGGTAATGAATTCTGTAACTGAGTAATGCTATAGGGTGATATGGTAGTTAGGTCAGTGTTCTAATCCCAGCCATGCCAACTGTGAGTGGGTGTATCTGTCTGCCTGGGGGCAGAATAATGCTTTTAGACTAACACTCCATACAATCCCTATCGCTGACTTTGCCATTGCTGATGATGTCACCCACCTAGAAGTACACCTCTGGGAGTGTTGTGTCTCAGTAATCTCGGTAGCATGTTCTGTAATTGCATAATGCTGTAGTGTGATAGAATAGACAGGTAGGTGTTCTAGTCCAAGGCATGACAGGTGTGTGTGTTTGGCAGTCATATCATATGTGCTGATATCTGTGAGTGGCTAGCTACTGGATGTGTTGAGGAGTGTGTTTTGTTGTTTTCCTATACAGTGGCCATAAATGTCACAATCGGTCAAGAGACTGGGTTGGCAAGACATACACATACATTCAGCAATAAGTCTGGTGAGTAATGTCAGCAGCCCTAATCTTACCCTTAATACAGTCTGAACCCATGTGATGCACAGAAAAACACTTGCCTTGATATTAACACCAGCACATAATGCAGGAGGCGCATGTGGTTTCCTTTTCATTCTTGTCTAATGCTTTGGTGTCACGTGGTCCGCTGTTGAGATATATATTCTATATCTACGTATGTGTGTGTGTATGTGTATATATATATATATATATATATATATATATATATATATATATATATATATATATATATATATATCTGTATATATATATATATATATATATATATATGTGTATATATATATATATATATATATATATATATATAGGGACATTAGCACACATAAGTCTTTATGATGGAATACATGTCCTATACAGTTGAATGCCTGTGCTAGATGATCTGTATGTGATAACCTCAGATGTATGCATATCTGCCATGGCTTAGTGGTAAAGCACATCGTCTGTGGTGTGCAGGGTCCCAGTTTCGAGTCGTGCAGAGGCTGGTTGTTTTGTTGCTGGGAAGAACAAGGGACACTGAATACGGTGATAGTAAGGTGCTTTTAACCAGTTGTGTGTGGGTCTGCGCGACAGTAAGCAGTGGTTATTTTTGGGGAGGCTCAGTATGGGTCATGTAACTATACATTAGAAGACAATGCTATGCAAACGAGGTGGAAAATAGTGAATCCCTTTTATCCCTAGGGTGTGATGCAGGTCCTAAGAGTGTATGTGTATAGATAGCTGGGTGCAAGACTCGAATATAGGTGAAAGCATCAGGGGGGTATCAGGCATACTGTACGTAGATTGGAGCCCTGTGTCTAGGGATTGCTCCTGACTTAGCACGTCTAAGCTAGGGGTGTGTCTATACCTACCTAGTGCAATTGGGAGGGACAATAGCAGTAGGAGAGTAGTCAAGGTGAACTAGCTGGGCAAACAGGTGATAGTTATCACAATCAGCAGATTACAGGCCCAGCAGACCACCTCAGCCCAGAACACTATGATAAAGTGAGCAAGCACCATCCCCTCGGGTTTTTCCACACTCTACACCACCGGTGTATACATGCGGGGAAATTTTACCAAACAATCCAACGAAATGAGAAGGGCTGCAGCAGGCAACATAGACCAACATGTGCAGGAGGCTGAGGGTAGTGAGGATGTGAATGCTGCCGAACAACCCTCAGTGAGGAGACAGAGAAGACTGTACAGACCCAGGGTAACCTACCAGGGGCTACATGATCTGGAGATAGTGGAGTGCTATGGGGTGGACAGAGACCTCCTACAGCAGATTGTTTAGCTGTGCCGGCTACACCTGACACATCGAACAGGCTGAGGGAACCCTTCCCAGTGGATACCAAGGTATGTGCAGGCCTAGGTATACTAGACACAGGTACCTCCCAAAGCACAACTGGGGATATCATGGGGATCTCACCGGCAACTACATCCAGGGTATTCCACCAGTTCCTGGATGCCATGTCACCACATGCCAGTGAGCACGTATATTTCCTCAACACGCTTGAGGTGTTGACCAGCAATATGCGTCTCTTCCACCAAATGGCAGACTACTCTGGGGTAGCGGGTGCTATAGCCTGCATGCATGTACGCATCAAAGCACCACCCAGTGAGTAAGGTAGGGCCTACATTAACCTCAGGGGCATCCCCTCCATCAACTGCCAGGTTGTATGCGATGCCCAGGGCATTTTACTGAATGTGTGTGCTGACTGCCCTGGAAGATATGATGATTCTGATATATGGCATCTGACGCAGCTGTACCACAGCTTTGCCAATATGGACATCCCCTACGGTCACCTAGTGGGGGATGCTGGGTACCCACTGGAGCCGTGGCTGATGACACCCATCAGAAAAGCACACACACCTGAACAACGACACCATAATGAGGCACACGCACAGGCCAGACATATAATAGAGTGTGTATTTGGGATGCTCAGGTCACGGTTCCGGTGTCTGGACACATCCGGTGGAGCCTTGCATTATTCACCAGCTACATGCACCCAAATTGTTATGGTATGTGCTATGCTACACAAAATAATTCTGTGGAAACAGCTGCAGCAGAAACAGCATGGGGTAGGGCCACACAGCCCCCCACCAATGCCAAGGCCTGTACAGGCACAGAGTGACTTGGAGGAGGAACAACCTGAGCCAGACCCAGTAGGCAGAAGGAAGCATGCCCAGTATGACCTGACCTTGGCAAAGAGGCAACGCATAGCATATGCACTGACACAGTAGGGACCCAGGAAATGTCACCATCTCTGACTCGCACAGACAGTAAAAGGGATGACAAACATGACACTACCTGTGCTCAGCCATATATAGGAAGTGCACTATGTGCATCCAACATAGGCAGCCCTCCAGCACCATCCTCAGGTCTGGCACACCCTCAAGGTAACTCAATCAACCTACCAATTGGCAGTTGTATTAGAATGTGTTGGTACCTGTAGCTATGGTATGGATGTGAGCATGCAAGGGAATTTGGTGGCCGAATGTTAAGGCAGCAGACAGTAGACGTCCATAGTGACACCATGACATCTGTAGCACATACGGGGGTCACCATAGTAGCCAGTAGTACACAGGGTGTCATAACCCACTGCAGGTAATGGGCTGAGCATCATGTGTGTCCATACAGCCCACACAAGTCTCAATCATCTGGACAGGTGTAGACCAACACAGA